>NC_134576.1:113172510-113437510 GCF_050947875.1 Dermacentor variabilis
CCGCCGTCATTGTTGACGGGCTTTGAAAGAGTGCCGCTGGAGCGTTCGGGCTGGCTTTAACGCGACAGCGATAAGGGCCCTGTGTCGCAGAAATTCCGACATTGGCGTCCGGCGTGAGTAGGAAAAGTTTATTCGAACAACCAATGATACGCACACCGCATCACAATCACGGTACAATTCCAGCAGGCGTCGGCGTGCAGCATCCGCCATCATTTCGGGAATACTCATTTCCGAGCCATGCACGCCAAACCACGCATACCATACCACGCAGGCCCTCCGTGTGGCGCAAGGAAGTTTCTTAACTACTGGAATTCCTCGCAGTAAAATCCGTCAGAAAAATCGTAAAGTATGACTTACGCTCAACCTACAGACATTATAGCACCGGATTGTAATGTGAATGTACGAGAAAACATAATTCTGTTATGCGCATACTAAAACACAAACCCATTTTTAAGCGATAGCTTTTTTTAAGCTGCCATTTGAAGTGTGTCTTAGTAGGAGCGGCGCCGCCCCCTCGGTAGCTTGCGCATCATCATCATCAAAAAAAAAAGAAGGAACCACAAAGCTCGCCTTCGTGCATATCTTTCTCCGCCAGCCGTACCCGGTAAACATTGCGGTTACATAAGCTACAGTTGCTGGGAGGTGCGAGAAAAACTCAAGGTATATGTGAGTGCTATCGCTTTTCCACTCTTAAAGGCGAAGCTTAAGCGTCTTCCAATTTTTGCTGCTTTAGCTGGCATTGATGACTATGTTTTTGCCTACCACTCCCTGTTTCGCTGCACTCGATATAACATCTGAGTGCGGCAACGCCCACGTTTATCTCGGTGTCATTATCGAAAAAAAAAGATGGCTTGGTAGTTCATTTCTCTTTTTTTTCTCCTCTGGCTTTGATGCCGAAAACCAGAAAGAAACAATACCGTGCTATGAGCAATAGATTTCCCCTTTTGTTTATCGGAATACAGAAAAGGAAAACAAAAAAAAGTCTTCTCGTCCGACCGTTTCCTAAGCCAAACATGCGGTAGCACATTCAATAATCAATGTAACAGTGCCGGGCCAATGCTTGAAATGCCCGCTTGCGCCAATGACTGTTGCGTCAATGTTGCGCCGCTGACGCAAGCTCCTTGCGACACGCTTAGCAACGGGGCTTTACACTACAGCGTTGACTGCTTCGTGCCAGTAAAGTTCGTCGATACCTTCCCAGACTTATAATTTAGTAGCTGAAGCGGCGATGTATCAAAGCGTCCTTGCGTATGGCATTGCGTAAATTTAGAGGATGCTACGCGAGGAGGGGCGTTCATCAATATTGCGTTTGATATGTGCACGCTGCTCTGCAAGTATTCTATTGTGCTCCAACTTTTCTCTCCACCTTTATGCCTTTCGAGCGTCTTTGTTTTTGGTGAACACGTTCGCAAGTTAATCTTCGATGTAGGTCCGAATATAGCTGCCTTATGTAATTGCGTCAGCAGCTCCGTGTTGTTGCGTGGAGGTTGCCTGAATGTTTCCTCAATGCTTTTCAAGTTGAAACGCCGCGAAAGTATCATACTTCTTTTCCAATATAAATCGAATTATAAAGTGACCGGGCCAGTATTGACGAAGAATTGTAGTGATTCCAGGATTCTTATTGATTTACTGGTACCAAATATAACCGTTATCGCATGAACGGGCGCTGCCTCAGATACTGTAAACTATGTGGCCTTGTTCTCAAGGAAGCTCCAGTAGGCGTTTTCATTCTGTTTGGAACTGTAATCTATGTCACTCAATGTGTACATACTAGTCTAACATGAAAACAATAGACCTTTAGTCACCTACAAAGTCCTATAAGCTATGACCACATAAAGGCCACGTGCTTTTTGATATCGCAAAATTATTTTCTTAATATATATATATAATGTGTTTGTGTGTGTGTGTGTGTGTGTGTGTGTCACGCACGTTTATGGATGACGCATGTGCAGTTAAGCGTAGTTGCGTCGACACACTCGTATGCGAAACCACTGTGCGTGCTCTCGGTCATTTTTCACCACTTTCTCTTGTTTACGGAAATCTAACTCTGTCCGCATCTTCTGTGTACCGTATCAGTAATTTCCACAAACCTTAACGTACTGCTCGTTTTTGTTTACACGATATTATTCACTGTTTTTTCGTCGGTACAATGCTGTTATTGAATGCTTTTTGTGAATTTACTTCTGATTTTTTTTTTGCCGGGTGAGGATGAGCCACCGGTGGCACCTAATGATGTTAACCTCACCTTTAAAATCACTTTAAACACGAAAAGAATAGACAAATGCACCGTTTCACGCGAAAAATAGTAACCAAGAGTTCGGTTTGCCGCGGTAATTCGACGAGCTTATTAAGCCGCACGGCCTCTGCACTCTCCACAGTGAGAACCTCTGGCAATAACAACACACCCTTTTAATTAACGGTTCACTGATTACGCGGAGGGCCTCCTTTTTTTGTAACTCGCCGACACCGTGTTCACATCTGGGACCCACCTACCTGTACACCTGGCGAACAACAACTTACCTAGCCGTAATGAAAGCCTGAGCGTTAATGATGCACAAAACTCGCTGTTTCCCCCGCTGGCTCTTTAATGACGCTGAAGAATTAATAGTAATTACTGCTTGCTGTACACGCACGGCCAGGACGATTATCGACGGGTAACCGCATTGCTCCGAAGGTGGCGTTGAAAGAAGAGTGGGGAAAAAACATGTTGTCCCTCTGGCACGTTCGCTGGATCGAATTGCCACGAAGTAATTGCTTCGAACAAAGCGCAGCTGTATAAGCTGCATTGCGGGTACGAGGGGAAAAAAGAAAGGCAAGGTGCAAGCGGTGCGAGAAAGAGAGAAATGGAGAAGTTGTTTACACTCAGTTTTCTACACGGGCAAGTGACGCTACATAGTCTATAAGGACTCTTATCAGTGCTAGAATTTGCCAAAAAAAGAAACAAAAGAAAGAAGAAACAGTGCGTCATACACGACACAAAAATACGGGTGTCCCTCATCTGTTACTATGTAATGAAAAATCGTCTACATTCATGTCACAGAAAATGGCGTACTTATGACATTGACGACATCGCAGGTCTGAACCTGTTTACCATCTAACCGGCGGAGTGACGCATTTCTGCGACTAGCAGCCACAGCACGTCACTCACGTTGTCGACCTAAACATGGTGCGTCGCGAACTGGAAACACAGGGGCGCACAACTTCTGTTTAATTTTGGGTAACCTTGGGTCAATGAGTGAATGTTGTGATTCCGTCAAAATATTTTTTCCGTAAAGAGCATCGCAGATTGACTGCAGCTCTACAAAACAACCTGGAATGAAATTTCGTTGACCGCACAACTTGTGTGTACATTATGTAGCGTTCCCTGCTAGCTATAAAACCCAGTACAGTGCGTAGAAAAGGCGAGAGGTTGGTTGAAGAATCATGCACCTGGACTTATCGTTATCGCTGGCGAAAGAGAAAGAATTCACGCAGTGAGAGAGAGAGAGAGAGAGAACGGCATGGAGTTCAACGAAGTTGCACGTGGTTTGCTTCCCTATAATGGGTGCAGAGACAAGAGTGAAGAAAACAGACAGAGACCGAGAGAAGTCATAAGAGAAAGGCAGAGAAGTTACTAGGCTGAACCCGGTAGGCTACTTTGCTCTAGGGAATGGTGAAAGGGGAGTGAAAGACGAGAAAAGATTAAGCGAAATGTACACTTTGCACTGTTACCACACAATGAAGTGTTAATTGTTCTTTGAATCACAAGCGGCCATACACGCTGGCTTATATCAAGAATCGCGGCAGCGCTTTTGTTACTTTATGCATGGCCGATGCACAAGACCACGGTACCAAGATCTTCTCTTCTCTGGCAGGCCTGTCATATAAGTGCCTTAATGTTGTCCTAGGGCAATTCTCTCACCTGCGTATGTTAGGCAGCCGCACTGGAGATGTTTTAAGCTTTATTCTTCACCACATGCATTGGTGTTGGCCTTGTCCATCATTCGAATTAGGAACGAGTACGCGTGGTCAGTGCAGGCACGCTTCCAATATCACTGCGCACTCTAAAATTAGTGGCATGGTCTTGTCATCCTTAAAGAGTACAGAAGTCCTCTACTGGGTCTCCGGAGTACTGCCGTGCTTTCTGGACAGAGGCTTCACGAATTCCTTTCAACAGTAGTTTCTTTCTGAAATATTTAATTTCTACTTGGTTCCCCCGTCCCATTCATGCTTGTGTTGTTCTTGTGCAGTAAGTTGGACAATTTGGTGTGGCATGCTAAACATTGTTGTTTCTAGGGGAGAGGGCGGGAGGGGGGCTTAAGAACTGGTAATGCACACAGAGCGCCACACGCTGAATTTGTTTGTTTGTGTATTCTCTTCGTTTCGCATGTCTCTTCTTGCGCGCCAACGCAACGCTTGCTCTTGTAGATTTGTAGCCTTTAGTTTTCTTGATTTTCTGCATCATCAAAAAAAAAAAATCCTTTTCGTGTTTCGCGACTGACATCGGCAAGTAATAAAGAGGAGCTTTCTTTGCCTAGCATCCCGCGGTTTCGCCTGGGTCGGTCGGTGGTTTGTCTGTCAATCGCTGGTGGCGTTCTCACTGAGTATATATTGAAGCTAAAAAAAAAAGCGCGTAATATAAAAAATAAATCAATAAATAAATGCAAAATGACGGAAATATGACCAACTCAGCTGCAATTACTAGGGTTCATCTCTATTAAATGTATATTACACTCAGCTGTTCTTACTAAAAACACGAACTGCGGTAAGTAAACTGCTTCAGCCGCTGGTGTTGCCTTCTGGAATGCCACGCTACATAGCAGCGAACAGCCGACATTATTGCCGCTATTTGGCATAGAGCGAATCTCATTTTTAACGGGTACATGCTTACAACATTTCCAAAACGTCACAAGGGCATTTGTGTGTACTGTTTGGTTCCTAAAATATCTTGCCACTGTTACTCCGGTTTAATTCGCAACTTTTTTTGTTCTTCAGATATGTGACTGGTCACCAATGATCACTTACGAGCAAGTTCTTTTTCTTCCTTTTCCTTGGGACCGCTGTATTTTTACCTGAAATCATGTCTTTCTGTGAGCGCTTGCGATGTCACTTTCATAATTTTCGACTCGCTACCAAGGTGTGATGGCACTTGTACCAGCTGTGGCTTGGCCTCGCGTTCACCAACTCATACTTTTTTTTTGTAATTTCATCTGCCGGCAGCCGTGTACCTATGGCACTGGCAGCTATAAAGAAAACCTTTCCCATCTTCTGGTGCATCTGCCCGTGTCATAACACGGGCTGGCAGGAGGTGCTATGTACCAGGCTAGAGACGTTGCACAGCCGGCCACTGTCCGAGCAAACCCCAACGTACGTGCGTGGTAAAGGCAGCCAGAGCGCTAATTAGCTACCGGTGGTCTAGGGGAGTGTTAGACAGACTGCGATAGTGACGTGTGCCGCTTTGATTCCGGGCGCCGACTCCTGTTTCAGGACTCTCCTTTCTCCCACACTCTCTCTTTAAATCCCTTTCCCCCCGTGGTGGATAGCAAACCGGACTTTTCCTGCTTAACCTTCCCGCTTTTCCCCTGTTTCTGTGTGTCGATCTATCTTTTTTTTTATCATACGCGTTTACATGCAAATGGTCTCGGCTGCAGTCAGGAGCTACGGGCCATCCTTCTGCCTATTTTTTACACGTCGTGACATCAATGCGAAATAAATCCGGTTCAAACTCTGTTGAAGTTCCTGACCCTGGTCCATCGTGAAGAACGAGAATCAAGGAATGCATTGAGCTTATCACGGGATCTGTAATATAGAATGTGCGTGGAATACTTGTTATCGCAGAGGTAGACACCACAGCTCATATCGCGAGATGACATGAACAGGAGCGACGTGATCTTTCAAAACAAGCGTACCATTTTAAACCCTCTCTCACGACCGCTCCAAAGTTCCATTACAGGCACACAGAATATAAAGCGCCTAAATTTCGTACAAATAGTGGATTTCATGAGCTGACATATCTGATACCACAGGTGTTTAATTCATAGCCGGAAATACCAAAATTATTATTGCAGAATCTGCCATACGTTCGCTATAAAGAAGTGTGCATAAATTGCTTGGTAAATAACGGATGTTGTGTCGTTTGTTGTAAAGAGTGCACATATTTTTTTTTATGGAAGGGGAGGCCTACGTCAGCTGTCAACGCCTTTATCCTCTCTCTCGCTCGATTTACCAAGCTCATGTACTCGCAAGCTGGATTCAAGAAATCAAATAACAGAAATCCAGGAGGCAACAAGAACATGCCTGTCGACCGCACGATAATTTACTTTCACGCCTCTTTATGCCAAGTTTTTGTCATACCAAACGTGAGCACCCAACCGTGGTATGAAAAATATGATAACCCTTTTTTTTTTTTACAGCGAAGCTCTGTACGGCTAGGACGCTAGCGCATTTCCGTCGTCCGTGAACAACCCGCTAACTAGCTCATTGGCGCCCATCGGCGCCACCGCGTAAACGCACAAACGCGCTCGTAGCACTGCTCGCGCGTTCGTCCCATCGTCTCCTTCCACAACTGGCTCCGTCGCCGTTCATTGTTCAAGGGAGTATGAGCCATTCATTGGCAGAAGTAAACTATCATCATCATCATCATCATCATCATCATTAACAACTTTCATCATCAGCAGTGGCTCGTACGTCGTCGTCTTCTTACACAGCTGGCTCAATGCCCGTGGGTGGATATGCGCCAAACACATCAAGGTCATCATCATCATCATCATCATCATCGTCGTCGTTTGCGCCCCTTGTAGCCGCCGCCGTCGCGTCGTACGACGTTTCGTGCACCACCCAAGAACTACAAAGCGCGGCGTCTTGAGCCGACGCGCGTGCCGTGAAGACCATAGAGTTACTCACTATAACACCTAGACGGTAATCTGGCGCCACCGTCTATGGGAGTTTCTTAAGGGGACACCGTGCCGTCATGGGAATGACGGTATATGTGTCTGCGAGGCTCGCGTTGGCTGGTGTTGTAAGAGGCTTCGTCTAAAACGTAGATATGGCTACGCAAATAACGCGTTTTCAAAGTAAAATCTTCATAAAATGTTTCCATTCACGCATATTACATCTTTACTCACCCACCATGCATGACCAAGCGAAGAAAAGCAAGAACAGACGACCAACTGTTTCAAAGCGAGCGCGAACCTTGTCGTTTGTCCTCCAACTTTAGCGGCCCGCTGATACTTTTTACGTAGCATGTAGTCATACACACAATAACAAGTTCTCATAGTTAAACAAAACATGTTTTCGCGTAATAATAAAGCTAAAACAGCTTTCCATGTGCTGTTCTAGTAGAAAATGAATCATCGTGACAGACGGAACGGTACTTGCCAAGCGCGTCTTCAAGGTGTCCTGTCTCTACGAGAACGATGCCAATCCGAATCCACAATATACCGGCATTCCCATGCATACCACAGCGCAGCAGCGTCAGATTTCCCTCTAGGTAATGTAGTGAGAAACTCTATGGTGAAGACCACTGACGGCCCGGTAGTTGCCACCATGTACGTCAGACCGGCCTCTTCCAAGCGCGACGTAGAGGCCTTCGTGAACGGCCATTTTGCATGGCTGCTCGAACCAGTCGATGACGTTCCAACTCCAGTCCTCCTCGTTGGTGACTCCAACGTGGACGTGTCGCGGCCATATGGAAATTGGCGGCCCTCGTTTATGCTCGAACGGTTCGGGCTACAGAGCTATACACCGATCCCAAGGTGCTAACGACCTTGAAGCGCTCGCGTTTGGACTTATAGCCTTCGCCAAGAACCTGTCCATCGTCGTCACCGAACGCCTAGCCGTCTACCATAGCGACCACAAAGCTAGAGTAACTTGCGTGAAACAATACACAACACCTAAATATTTATGTATCTGTGTTGTACACTATACCATATATAATAGCTTCGCTGGTCATCTGCCTTCACAGACTGGAATGGCTACCGAATTTTTTTCTTCGTTTGTAGCGGTAACCTATCGGTAATACGCAATTACTTAAAAAGCGATCGTGTCAAGTATCCCTCCTCGGGTCGTAGGAGTACATAGCGTTATATCGATGAGCCTAACCGTACACCGTATACATAGCCACGCACACTGGGCTTTCGGATCATCCCCGCTACGTCCGGTCAAAATCACGTCTTCGTACGTCCCGCAAGATGTTCCTTGTTCGCCTGTCTATACGAAACAGTAAGATTGAAAAGAAAAGAGGACACGACAGACTTTCTTGATCACGAAAGAATGAGGGCCAGCCCTGATAAGGTGCAAAAAAAGAAAAGAAATAAGGGAGCGCCCGAAGAACCAATCTACGTGACCTCGAGTTATCCGCTTGAAAAGTGGTGCATGGAAGCGGGGTATGGGTGTGTGTCTGTGTGTGTGTGTGTGTGTGTGGGAGCAGGTGCTACGAGAAGGGTGGGCTTGGAACGGAGAGGAGTCGAGGTCAGGGCGCAAATTAATATCGATGTTTCGCGACCCAGTGTCGGCACGGCCAACTGACTGCAGGGATCTCGGCATTGGTATAAGCCGTGTTCTCTGGTTTCGCTGTCCCTTCTGAGACTTGGTGGGTGACGCACGCACTCGCTCGCCGTGTAGCTGTTAAAACTCGAAAAAGAACGAAGAAAAGCCCGAGGAGCTGTATGTGTGTGTATGTGTTTTTTTTTCGTCTTCTACATAGGACTGCTTAATTATGTATAAAGTGGAGCTTCACCAAAAATGAGTAAATTTTTAACACGGGCTCGGAAAAATAAAAATAAATGCATTAGCCGTAATTGGTGGCATTTGTTCGCTGTCGGCGTTTACAAGCTTAGCAGTAGTTCTTGAACCTCATTCTTTTATTTATTAAAAATCCAGAAGTCTCTCAAAATCGTTGAAGGCTCGGAGCAATGGCGCGTACCTGCGAGTATATTGCAGGGACCGTGGCTGCTCAGCCCTTCTTGAGGATGTCGAAATCACAAGCAGAACGAAGAGCAAACCTGGAAAGTTGAATCCTGGAGGCCGACCAGATTATAGCGCACATGAAAATGTCTGTATCAATGCGCAATCAGTACATTTGATGCACAAGGAATTACTGATTCTGAAGAGAGATTGATGCTACAGTGCACCCGCTCCTGATATCCCTCCTCCTTTCCCTCCGTTTTCTAGCTCGTGCTGACTATGCCGCCAGTGTCGTCATCCAGCTGCGACAGAGAAACGTCATTGCATCTGCCTCGATAGGTGCTCCATGACTTTCTAACCCTCCCCCCTGTTTTTTTTTTCTTTTTTTACCATTTTGATTTTGTCAAAAAGAAAACAATTTCAGCGCGCGCTCAGCAACACTTGTGGCTAACCGTTTCTTCAGGAAGCCCTAGTTGCAAGTTAGCGTGTTTCCTTTTCTTGCGCTCTTGTCTCTCTCCATACAAGTTTAACGCTCTACTTCACACAAAGGCTAACATAGTGTATAAGTACTTTTGTAACCGATTACTAGTTGTTTCATCTCCGAAAGACATCGGCAATAAATTATGAAGTAATTTGTCCGTCGACTGTTTTCTCTCTAAGTGAATGTGGGCCAGTTCGCCCATATATAAGTTCCTTCAAGATACTAATACAGAGGAGACGATTCTATAATGCCAGCTCCATGAATACCGTAATTTCGGTGGACAATGAAGTATACAAATGTTCACGCACTGTTCCCAAATGTCTCATCATTATGAATTACGAGCTTCTTTAAAATGCCAAGGAGAAATTTTCGAAACGTTCACTGTTGCCAGCGCTTGTTTCTACATGGCGCCGCAACAAGCTCTTGGCTGTTGGCTCATGGAGCGTCTGCATGCATCTTTATTCTACGCTGTCACGAACAAAAAAAAAGAAATAAATAAAAAGACCAGAGCAAGACAAGCGTCTTGAATTTTGTACATACGCACGCTGTTTGGAAATGTCAGCTAGGTAACTAGCTTGCGACATAAAGGTTCACCCCGAAAGATTCGCAGACAGCGTGTTTCAAGACTTTCGAGAGAAAAAACGGCGCTTGCCACGCAGTCTCGAGAAATGGCGGAGATTTCTCAACGCAGAGTTGCAACACTCTCTGTTGAAGACCCTCCTTTGCAGAGACCAGTCGGAAGATTTCGCAAGGGAGAGTTCGTAGTGGTTCCTGTGAGGTGCCTGTAACGTGCATGACATTTCTTAGAAGTCGCAGGGAGGGCGCTTCACGCAAAATGTCTGCTGTGCGTTCGAGCATTTTGTTTCGTATTATCCGAAAAGTTTTAAACTGTGTCAGTCAGATGGTGCGGAGCCGCTTGCCATTGAAAGGAACGCCTGTACCCAGTCATCGCGCCAATATAGAGTAATTGATTGATTGATCGATTGATTGAATAGTTGATGTCCTCTATCAGTAAGACGTTGCCGACATTATCAAATGTACAAACATTTAGGCATAAAACATTGTTTATTGGCCCATGGGTGATATCTCAGCGATATCATCTCAGTGATGTCTCAGCCAGAATTTTTAAAGAATGGACTGCACGGTGCAAATAAACTTCGTAGGTATCAGAATTGAAGTGTAAATTATATTTTCTTGCCCGCTATGAACATTTTGAGCATTTTCGTAGATCTATATTTCTGTTGTGTGTGACCCCGCCGAAACATTTTTGTTATCTTATCATTTTATTTCTTACCGTAAATCTTCTCGACAACATTTAGGCTACGAACTTGAGCCAGCATGCATTATTTGCCTCGAAACTGCTTCTAGTGTACCTGCGGTAAAAGCCGCCAGGAGGGGGGGGGGGGGGGTATTATATACGTCGCTCAGCGAGCCTTTGAGCTTTCGGTAGCAACGAAATATACAGAGAGGAAAAAGAATAAACTTGGTTCCTCTATACGCAAGCCGTCAGTAAAATCCGGGCGCTGTGTGGTACACCCTACACAGTTCTCTATATCGGCGACGAGCTCGTAGACAGTGCGTTTCAAGAATGAGGGAGGGCTGTTTACAACAGCAGACATATACGCTTACTGCACGGTCTTGGGAAATGTCGATTCTTTCGCAACTCGGCTACACGTACATGCTCTTGTCTTGAAAGGGGTTGGGCTTCACTTTTTCCAGAGGTAGTGCCAGGAGCCGCGCGACAGTGAACAGTGGTTTCGGCGAGACGCTTTAAACATGCCGCGTACCCTGTTTCTCGAAAAGCTGAAGCTACGTAAAAGAGCGAAGGACGAAAAAAAGCGGCAATGAACAAAGAATGCGATTGGCACAACAAACAAGAAAGGAGAAACGAAAGAAAGAGGGAAGGAATAAACGAAGAAAAGGTGCAATAGAGCAAGGGACGGTAGGAAAGAAGGAATAAATAAACAAACGAAAAACTTAACAGTTGAAAGAAAATGTGAATAAACGAAATACAAGCAATGAAGTAGCAAGGATGAATACGTGAAGGAAAGAACGAAAGAAAGAAAGAAAGAAAGAGAGAAAGAATGCACAAGCAAGCAAGAAGAGGCAGCTTTATATACCACTGGTGCAGTAAACATTCGGGAATTCGTCGGAGACCCCTCGGCATCTGCAGTGACGTAAAAAAAGTTGTTCGGTGGGTGGACCTTGTGTGGTGTATACGGTGCGCTTCAAGATGGAGGCTTATACGAGTGCCGAACATGAGTGCCTGCCATCCAGTGAGACTTCGAGAAAAAAGAAAAATGAAAAAATAAATAAAAATATGGGTAAGGTGCTTGCGTTCTCTATGTTCGTGCAACTGCGGATAGCAGTTTCTTACTGGATGATAGATGGAAAAAAAGCCTAAGAAAAGGCCTGTAAAGCTGAAAAAGAGCAGTAATCGTGTCAGGGCCGTGGAGAGCTTGGCAAGATGGACAGACATACGTGCGAAGAATGCGTCATGCGTTTGTCAGCTCGCTCTTGGTCGATGAAGAGTTTGTATTTTTGAAATTCTCGCTTTCGCTGACGTGGACAAACCGAAACGAAAAAAAAAACAAAAACGAAAAGAACACGACAAGGGAGGGAGAGTGTGTGTGTGTTTCTGCAGACGAAGCGAGAGTGCAAATCGATAGGCTTGTTCCGAGTTAGGTTAAAATACTGACCTCGTGTGTCCCTCTCCCACAAAAACCTTTTTCTTTCTATTATTTTTGTTTGCGTTATCGTCATGTCTATTTCGTCAGGATTGGTGCAAAAGCCTCGAGGTAGGGGGGGGGGGGCAGAAAACGGCAAGGCCGAGTATTGACCGAGCTGGCAGTTCGGAAATGTCGAGCGCGCGCGCTCGGAATTTCCGCCAGCAAAGGAATAGAAAACGTAACTAGAAAGACGTCTCCGGGGATGGGGGGGGGGAGGGCGGCAGCGAGGCGGCAGGCGCAGCTCGAGCGAGATAGCTGTGTCTCGAACGAAGGATCGACGAACGTCGGCTGGACTTGACAGCGGGGAAAGAAAAATACGGAATTCGTCGTCGTCGTCGTCGTCGTCCAAAGCTGTGGGCACTCCACGCACGCACCGTGTTATTCTGGGATTCTAGCTCGCTCGAGTAAGTCATGTATTCGCGCGCGTTCATTGTTTAATTTCCTCTCTGTGGCCTCGTTTCGTCTCGAGAAACGCCGTGGGGGCCTAAAAAGGTTATCGTGCATGCACGGCTTAGCACGAGGCCGCGGGAGCAGATCTCGGTCACGGATGCCGCATTTCCATGGAGGTGGAATGCAAACAGACAAAAACAAACAAACAAGCAACTAGGCAAGGAAACAAATAAGCAGACAGACAAACAAATCGCCAGCGTAGAGTGCATTGCCTGCAGTTCAAAGAATCCTAGCTGGACAAAATTAATACGGGGCCCGCTATAAGGCGTGCCTCATATTGATGTCGCGGTGTTGGCTCGTAAAACCGCAGAATTTAATTTAAATTTGGCTTTGCGGGAACACCAGTTGTAGAGTACAGGCAAACATTCGGCCAGGACTACACACGAATAGTATAGGCCTTGCTAGGCCTGCGCATTCGTCCGTCTATAGACTTGCACGTGTGATGTTTCCGAGAACCCCTTTACGAAGTTTTAAGGCTTCGACGGGATTTGCGTGAAGGAAGCTCCGTGCCCAGGACTGTCCACCCTTAGGAAGGCCAAAGTGTCGGCTCATTTCGGGGGGGGGGGGGGGGGGGTGCACAAAGCAGTTGGCAATTTTCTGGCAACACGATTCCGTGTTTCTTTTCATATTGCGCACAGATGGCCTTTAGCAAACGTATTAGCGCACTTACAAGTCGTTTTCTGAGCACATATTGCCGAACATTCCGAGCACAATGTCTACTGCCGCTAAGTCCAACTTCTTCGACCCCCATTCCGAGAAAGAAGAAAGGACTTATGCTATAATTGTTCGTTGGGGAAAATTCCAGCTAATGCTGGCGCTGGACATATTGTTAGGGAGGGCGGCCGGCCGGCAAGTGGGCAGCATCAGTTATACGAGCGAAAAGCTTTGCGAGTATTGCGCTGGAGTTCTCCGGTGTCTCGATAACTCCAGGATAGCGTGTGTTCGTCTTTAGGGCCGGCATCATTGATCATTCGAGGCTCTTGCGTCGTAGACGCCATCGCTGAAGCTCACGGGAGACCGTCCATCTTCCAAGCCGTCCGACCTGCGTGCGTGACCTGCACTTTGAGGTAACTGGCGCCATCAGCTTTTCCGTCCGCTTAATATAAAGTCCACGGAACGTGGCCTCTGCCCCACATTTCATACCGCCATTATGAGCGTGGCTCCAGCATAAGGTCATGAAAAAGTCTCTGCTGCGTCTCCTTCGCACATTACGCGAAAGTAACATTATTAAACGCCAGCTGTGGTAAGCTCTCGGTTTGGTGGGTGCATGCGCGGTTTATTCTGTGGAAACGGGGCCACCCACACGCTCTTGCGAGTCTGCGTCTCATGAGTATTAAAATGCTGACGGCAAGTTTAATTTCGAGCGAAGGCTGGCAAATTAAGGATTCGCTAACAAAATAACGGTCTTAAAGGGCTTGATATTAGCTGTCTTTTTTTTTCTTCTTTCTTTTTTTAACGCCGAAGTGGCTTTACGCGATGTATCCCGCAATCTTTCCTTGGCCGGAAACTACGTCATCGCGCAGCGTGGCTTGCCTGTAGCTCTTAACTGTCTGTATCACGCGGACCGAAGGTGATCCGCGGTGCTTGTCAGAGTAACAAATGTTAATAAGAGGTGTTTGCATAGAGAAGTATGCGACACACATTTATGGTAACATTAAACGCTTCCATACGCCTTGTTTCACAGTGGCATTCTGGCATTCTGGTAGTGGCATTCTGGTGGAATTGGCCGAGGAGGGGAACGTGACTAGTGGCACGTAAGCAGTTGCGTAACCCAGTGGCCCAACTTCTTCATTACGCGAGAAAATTTCCTTACTCACTTCAGTATGCACTGAACCCTGGAGGCAAAGCAAAGAAAATGCTTCTCAGTAAAAATTCTTCTGAATTGACCAAGCTTCATTTCTATATTTCACGTTGCGAGGCATATTAACATACTTTTCCTTTGTATAATTTGTTTTCAGTTATGCACTTAAGTACAAATGGGACAAATGTCGCCGCTGGAGCTCACAATGCTGGCGCCAAGTCAGCGTCAGTATACTTCGTTAACGGTATTTTCTCCACTGACGAAGGCCCCGCTTCCCCTTATAAGTGATGCTTTAAACGCATTGGGACCACCGACAACTCGCTTTAGTGACCCCGATGTATGGCTTCATTATTCCTTGAAGTTTCCAGACGCCTGCATTATATGCGCCATGGTAATGCGTTAATACTTGCCACTAAGTCAAGCGTGCTGGAATTTCATAGTCGCTGCCTCAATTTCTCGTTTCTTTTTTAAATCTGTTTTACTAGCAAGCAAGGGAGTGCAGCTGCTACCGACACGCTACTTACGTTCGAGAAGGAAACGCTAATATATATTTAAAAAAAAACACGAGGTCACGCTTACCCTCATTAAACTAATTACCCCTAGTGTTTCTACGCTACATTTTCTTTGTTTTATGTATACCAATTACAATCCTTAACAGAAGTTTTTTACATATTCAGATTGCAAATACTTAAAGAAAATAAACGCGAAAGAGGATAATTAGGAAAAGATCCCTAAAGTTATTGTAATAACATCTGCAAGCAGGCAGCCATTAACGCAAGGTTCCAAAAGCGCTACCACAAGCACTTTTTCAAAGTTATAGTAATTCATTTTCGAAGGTGCAAATCTTCAGACACAAACGACGCTTTGCCCGAACGCAACGGGCCCTTAGAAACTTAGAGCCAGCATGTAAAGCGCACAGAAGTGACGCATGGGGATGGAACGTCTGATGAAGAGAACATGCTGACGGTAATACCAGCCTGCGAGATGTTTTTTTCTTTTTTTTTATGGTGGGGGCGCAACAGCGCGTTAAATAAATAAAAAAGAGTTTTCCTTCGTGTAGTGACGAAACGTTTCTTTCCTGCCTAAGGGCTGGGGAAAGCCAAAGAAAGCAACATGCGAAATTTCTTACGCAAGCAAGCTTTGTAACTCTTTTTTTTTTAGCACTCTGTCTCTTTCATTCTATTCCTTCTCGAACAACCTTTGGATGCAGATAAGTACCTTTGGCAATTTTCTTTTGAAATGTTTCTGTTTTCTTTTTCTATTTTCGCATTTGCCCGAAGTTCTATTTGCTGCTCTACAGGTCGTTATAGTCAGTGCACGTTAGCTCTTGCGTACATGCAAACAAAAAACATTTCAGAAGTTTATATAGAGCAGGTTCTTTTTTTTCCTCGTGTTGATATGTTCTTATTATTGTTATTGTTAATATTACTGAGAGAATTGAATGTACTAGACTACCACCCATTGTGGCTTTGCGCAATACGGATTTCGTGGCGGGCTGCAAATCCCTGAAACCGCAAGCTTCGTTGCTTTGCAAGGATTCGTTATTACGTCGGAGTAATAAAGACGTTTGTGCGCACAGTGAGCCATTCATGCTCATAAAAGTCGTTTCTTCTTTTTTGTTGAACCATTCGGTTACCCAGATTTTCCTCTTTCTTTCTTTCTCTTGGCATGCTTGTTTTTATTTTTTTGCGTTATATAACGTGTAATTTTTTCTGAAATACTTTATACACTAGTTTATTCTTTCTTTTTTCAAGACATACATTCCCTCATCTCCATAACTGAAATGAAATGGCTGCAAAGACACTAATTTCCGCGTCCTTACATGTACAGAAGTGTATAGGCTTGGGCTTGTTTGTAAAACATAGTTACACTGGAAGCATAGCGCGCGAAGGATGATCCACAAAAACTAGACAAGACAAGCGCTAATGGTTCCTTTTAAAACTTTTAAACGAATACTACACACTAAAGGTTTGTATTCGTAATCGATACTTCAAGTATTCGCTTACATGTACCACTGTTACTGCTACGTAATCTTTGCTTCAACGTTCTTATCGTCTCGTTGTTTCTTGAACACATAGTCAACTTTTGTTGCAGTGAATGACGTAGCCTTGATATAATACTGTATCCCAATAGCCCTTAATGTAGGCTAGCGTTGATATCCTGATAAGCCATCTTAAAGTCAATCTCGCTCTATATACTTTGAAGGTTAATTTGCCGCCATGACTCCTGGCTGTAGATCCTTCGCCAAGGGCCTCTTCATCCAACGCCTGTTGCTTTGATTTTCTTTGGCAGCTGTCAGCCCATAAAGTTTTACGACACAAATACTTTGAGGTAACACTGCCCTGTTATCTGGCAGTAGGTTGATAGGTAGAACAGTATTCGATATACGTTCCTCTTGGTGTAGAATCTGCGGAATGCGATTGAAAGTGTAAGGATGGCTCAATAGGTTATGGAAGGAAACATGAATTTATTTCAAATTCGTTTTTTTTCTGATTACGAACGACATTTTTGTTTCTTGTAGACACTTTCTTTCAGCATACTTTTCATGTCATATTTCTTTCGCGCTTATGATTACAGTTGCTCAGATTCGCGAAGGCATGGCCTCAATGCCAACTCCGAAAACTAGGAATGGGCAATTATCAACTTCTTCGAAGACAAATTGAATACAAATAGTAAGTATCGAATATCGGATAGAATATAGAAAATTCGAATGCAGAGTCATATATTTACAGCAGAAACACTTAGGCATAATTAAGCGCCACACCTGTGCCGACTAGTATAAACAGGACCGCCGACTATTTGAAACAAATTATCACTTATAAACATAAGAACACCAAGTGTCATTACAAATGCTGCATGAATAGCCGCTCAGCAACAATAGAGCCCAGTTGCAAAAGACATCTGAGAAAGAATGTCAGCTGTATGACAAGCTTTCCAAAAATACTAAATGAATTGATGCAGAAACATATCCGAAGTTGTGGAAAAAGGAAAAGGGTAAAAGGGCCCGCTGAAAAAATAAGCGTCACTGGTTGTAACATGAAAGCTAAAGCTGATACATGGCTAGGTCTCCAACAAGACTAAATTGCACACTACAAGCAAAAAAAAGCAAAGTTTTCATGTAGACTTCCGTCACGAAACTGAAAACGAAGCTTGCATCAATTTTATTTCTGAATGGATTCAAAATCTCTTGTTGCCGTCACACTTCTGATAATTATAGAGACAGTTTGATTAGGCTAAAGAGAAGAGTAACCAGACTGTACATTTTGTTGTTGCAAATTATTTGGTTAGTTTATAATGCTTGAAAATACCGAATGGTTCCTTTTAAAACTTTTAAATGAATACTAAACACTGACGGTTTGTATTCGCAATCGATACTTCAAGTATTCGCTCACCCCTAGTGAATACACAAAGCTAGACTTAGCAGAGATTAGTCGTGGCCAAGCTCGGACAACGTCTAACAGAGAGTAAAAAAAAAAAGATAAATTGAATCGCACTTTGCTCGGCCTTACTCGAACTTACTCACTCAGACTCACATAAGCTTCCCATTCACTGGTACTCCCTCTGACTTAACTTACGCCAACTTCGACTCTCTCGAACTCTCTCCTGCTTAGAATCGCCGTTTGTTTTATTGGCTTGGTTTGACACGTGCTATAACTTCTGCGTGAAATTACACGTAAGCATGAAAGCCGGTTTAACGCAGAACATCACAGATCCCCCCTTGCGCAGATACAAATCAACAAACTTGATGTTTTCATAGCCGCTACATGCAAGTCACTTGGATTCAACTCAGGCGGCTCTGAATGCATTGGTTTTTGGTAGGTTTCCCAACGGAAGGGCTGGCGCCCCGTACGACAACATAAGACGAATAGAAGAAATGTGAGCTGGAAACAAAGCGCGGCTGTGTCCTCTGCGGCAAGAAGTTTACCGAAGCTAAGCTACTGCGCTTTGTAGTACCAGGGTACCATGGTACCATGGTAGTACATGGAATAAAGCGTCATTGTGTTAGAGGCGAAGGGGAGGGTGGAGTGGAAGTGGGAGAGTGCGCGTGCCCTTGTCACAAATTTGATGTGACAGGCTTTATTATAAGTTATTAATTGCAGTCAGACAGTGGCGTTTGAGCCAGAACGCAACAGCAAAAGCTTTAAACGTAGCCGAAACGTCGAAAAAGGTCGACCCATAAATGAGAAAAATTAGATTTCAGGCAACTTGATCTCGTAAAGAGCGTGTGCATGCTCAAACGTCGAATGAAAGTCAGCCTTATTCGATGATCTCCGCGGAGATCTCAGAAAATATTGCGTAATTCAAAATTTGCTCAAGGCAGAAAGCCATATATCCGCCGGGCATGGAAATCGCATTTGTGTTATAGCATACTATACATTAAAGGACCAAGTGCACTTTACATTTAAGCAAAGCAATGCAGTTCCAGCCCGTTGTTGCAAAAGAAGTAGCAAAAGAATAATGCGATAAAATTATCGTTACGTCAAAATCCGAAGCCAAAGTGAGGCCGAGGAGCTGACCGTCAGCCCCCGACTCCAGCCATAAACTTGTTTGCTGATCTTCCAAGGGCGTACCTAATGGCGATGCAATGAGAATCCCGAAATCATAAAGCATAAGCCTACAAAGACATAGACGGTAAGCCACAGGAGAAAAGGAGAGAAGGATAGAAGGATAGAAGGAAAACGCAGGATAGTTTCGATAGAAAGAAGAGGCAGAAAGCTACGTCCTAGAAAAAAGAAAAGGGAGGGGGATGCGGAAAGCCTCCAATTCGGCTTGCGTTCTGAAAACGGCTCCCTAGAGCAACCGCAAACATAACCGCTTGCAGCGCTTGCGGAGATCGGTCGGCCAGCACACTCTCTTCTCGCGGGGCCACCGTCGGGGACGACGAGCAATTATGCAAAACGTGCTGCCTAGCTGCCCGCCAAAGCATATATAGAGCGTGAAAAAAAGAAAAATAATGCGATGGTGGGGGGAAAAGGGGATGCGAAATAGGGAGGATACGGTCGCCAGTCAAGTTGGTGTTCTGTTTATTCTGGCAAGCTTCCCTTTCCGGCATTCGCTCGTTCGTTTTCGGTGAATCCTACAATCTCTTGTTGTTTCTTTTTCTTCTTTAGCCACTTTTCCCAGACGGGCGTTTGCGCTCACAAACGCGACTGTTGATGAGCGTCCGTCGGTTGAGTGAAACGAAAGTTTGAACGAAAGAGCCAGCGAGAGATTTAGATTAGACATTCGTCGAAAAAGCGCGGCTGCGGGAGCACCAGAACAGCGAAGCGTTGCCGACATGATTTTAGCCGTAGTTAGTGCGTGTCCAGTGAGCGCACTAACGCAATAACTTAGACGTTATTGAGTCTTTTTAGCCTTGTCACCAACAGCGCATAGTTCGTGTAGTTAGTATAATATAGTTAGTATATAGTTTACCAATCGGCTATAGGGCGCTGCTACTTTTTTTTTATTGTTCTTCGTGCTTGATGTCATTCGGTGAGCTTAGCGCTGTCGTTTGGAATGTGTCCAATCGTTGTGTTGTGCGTGCAGCATAAAACATGAGGTGCCAACGCGGTGGTTCACCCAGGTGTTTTAGAAGACGCCTAGAAAAGCGCCGTGAGCGATGGTGCGAAGACTTGTAAGCTATAGCATAACGTAAGGGACAGGAGCTGGGATTTGAGAACAAACAGGGGAAACCGATATTCTAGTCGAGATTACGAGGCAATAAAGGAGTTGAGTAGCACCTTCGATGTCTATGGCAGTAGAGCGAAACTTTTTGTGGCTCATATCATATTGACCGCAAGTAAAGACGGGGACAGAGGAAGAGAACACAAAAACAACAGCGTGACACTGCTATTTGCGCAGCACTCCCCATAATTTGATCACTATCGTGTAAAACAAATTTCTAGATAGTCGTGTCACTGTCTAGGATACACCAAATTTATAGAGAGACTTGAAATTTATGGCTTTCCAAAACCACTCAGAAGTGCTGTCCTAAGACCACTGCCTCTGGCATGAACATCGCTCGGCTCACTAGAATAGCGCATTGCTCACGCGCTGCCCAAGAGTTCAATATAATGCACGCCAAAATATTCGAGCGCGCGAGTCTCTACTACACATATACTCTCGCGCGAAAGCACAAACATACGAGAAAAAAGGAAACGCCCATCGAATCTGCTTATACCAAAACGCCTCGAGTGCACTCTGCGAAGGCCAAGCCTTAGCCATTAGGGCAAAAGAAATGGCACAAAAATAAAAGGAGGGGCGAGGAGGGCTGGAGAAGGGCGGATTCTCAGATGACCTCCGTCTTATAGCGCGGGGTTTCTTCGAGAACCGCAGAACGTCGCGCAGTGAAATCGACGGCCCAAATCTATAGCGTGGCAGCCGGGAGAGATGCACAACGGCGCTTGAAAATAAAGCACCCGCGCATTTATTGCCCGCGATAGGACGTATGCGAAAACCATCCTACCAGCACCGACAAAGCCGCAGATAAGAATGAGAAAAAAAAAACAACAAGGAACCGCTCGTCAAAAAAATAGGGAAAGAAAAAAGTGTTTGGGGCAAACATGCATGAAGAAGAGAAAGGGCCGTATCGTGCATAGGGAAGTGAGACGTAGAGCTCGAGTCAGGGCAGCATAAGGAGGGGAGGGGGGTGAGGTGGAGGTTCAGTGAAGGGGCGTGAGTTCGGGGTTGAGTCTTCGGGGCGTGACGATAAAGGCTGTGGCCCCGAACTGCATTTGCGTGCAAAGAGCAGTGGCTATGAGAACCGCTAGCAGCCCGAGGGAGAACTTGTTATGGGAAGGAAAGAATCGGTTAAGGAAAAGGGAGATAGTAAAGGGAAAAAAAGGAAAGAGGCGCTGGCAAGGATCGGGCCAAGGAAGAAGAGGGGGTGGGGAGGTGCGTGTTAAGGAAAAGCCATGGACCACAGAGATTTCGGGGTTTCGGAAGCAGCAGCAGCAGCAGCGGCTTCACATCCGGGGACCTCTTCGCAGTCTAGGGGCCATTTGTGTGGGGTGTGATCAGCTCCATACTCCCGAATTTTTTTTTTTCTGGTGAGCATTCAATTGTGATTTAGTTTTTGTTGTTGTTGTTGCTGCTGCTGTTTGATTGTTTTTGAACTCGGTAGAACGCGTCGTTCTCGCTGGGACCTCGAAAGAGAGAGAGAAGGAATAGAAGGATGGAGAGAAAGGAAAGGTCGCAGAGTTTGCTGTCGCATTGCTTTCTTCAGGTCACTTTCACCTGCCTCACTCAGCGGCGTCTACTCGTTTTTTCGGTTGGCCTGAGTTAAAAAGGGTTTTTAGGTTCGAGGAGCTGGCAAAACTATTAAAAAAGAAAGAAAAGAAGGGCTCAGCATGTAGGCTTCACGTGCTTTTTGAGTCGTCATGCCTTGCGTCGTACATATAGCGAAAAAAAGAAGGCGAGGAACGTGGCCATTTGGCGTTTGCCGTTCCCATCGGAGGTTGAGGAAACTGTTCGGATGATAGTGCAGGGGATGTCTCTTGGTCGCGACTTATACTCGAAAGGGAAGCCCATATGAGTAGTGAGCCTCAACACGAACAGAAAAAGAAAAGAAAAAAAAACATTCCTTTTAAGCTTGCGCCCTGCCTGTTGCAGTGCGAGAACGGGAACGTGAATGCTAAGTCTGTGCCTCGCCGATATTTTGTCGAGG
Organism: Dermacentor variabilis; assembly: GCF_050947875.1. NCBI lineage: Eukaryota > Metazoa > Arthropoda > Arachnida > Ixodida > Ixodidae > Dermacentor > Dermacentor variabilis. The sequence goes on from NC_134576.1 coordinate 113,194,503, forward strand.
TGTTAAATGTATAGGGTACAGTGCGGAAAGAATAATCAGTTCTTCTTTTACTTGCATTTGCGGCAAATGTCACGCCATTCAGACATTTCGCGCAATTACCCTCGGTGATTGGCATTTGGCGTGTCGCGAAGGCAACGAAGTTGTTTGCTCTTCAACGCGGCCTCGTTTATTACTGGCATAGGTCGCAGTGACCTGCCCCATCGCACAATCCTGTCCAATCTCAAACGCGGCGCATTGCAGGCATGCCAAATTATAGTGAAGCAGTGGTGGGCATCAATGCTTCGTGTGAAGCCAAACACACTTATAGATATATATATATATCCCACACACACATTGCCCCACAGCCCTATTCGCCACTCTGGCCCCTAATTCGCAGTCCCGATTCCATACCACTGAAGGCCCCGTAATATGCAAATGCCCCGGACGCAATCATTCGGCAGGTCTCCGAGTGACAGAAGACGTGACGGATCAGTCTGAAAGGGGCTTAGACGCACCGAGTGCAGAAGTGTCACGCACGTAGATTTGCGTCCATCCTTTTTTCGTTTCCTTCAGTTTACCGCATCAGTCGGGGAGGGCGGGGGGGGGGGGGGTGTAGCAAACAGACACGAGCGTGCAGGAGAGCGAGCGTGCACGAGTTTGTGGGCGTCACGCGAATCGATTGCGTCTCTAGGGCTCCGCCCCCTCCACTTTCTGTATTGATGCCTCTCTACGAGAGCCGGCTTTCCCGAACCGGGTGCATATTTCCATTCAAATGCACTCCGAGCACGGTTGCGCTGCAATGAAGGCAAAGCGGGGTTCGGTAGTGTCGCGTAGAGGACATCCTTCAATCCATCAGTCGGGCGACGTGCGGCGAAAAGAGAAAGGTAACTTTCGGGGGAGGAAGCTGAGAGAGAGAGAGAGGGTAGAAGGAAGGAAGGGATGTTAACCAGTCAAGAGTCCGGTTGGCTAACACGCGCTGGGGGAAGGGAGAAGGGGAATAGAAAGAAGGGAGAGAGAGAGAAAATGGAGGGGGAGGGGTTTAGGCAGACGTGCTCGGCAGCATTACAGAGCCAAAGGCGCTCGCACAAGCCAGACCTGCTCAGAAGGCACAAGAGTGCCGTCACCGTCTTCTGAGCCGACGATCGGCGGGGATGGTATTCTAGTATTGCCTGTTCAGTCAGAAGAGGATCATTCAGAAAAAGCAGGAAAAGAAAAAAATGTGCGCACGTGCCATGGATGGAGACAAATGTATCTCGTGGGTTATTTTGGGCTATTCGGCGGAATGGTAAGAGAGTGCGGTGCAAAAACAAAAAAAAAGGAGGAGTTGCGAAAGAGTCACAGAAACGACGAAGACTATATACACTAGCCCCTGTATTGACGAAAACGCCTTCAGCTAGAATTGCTCGTAAGAGGAAGCATCAACCGATCGTGATGCTGGGCTTATCATCAGCAAATGTGGGCCGGCCAATGGCCAAAATAACTTACAAACTAAAAGATTTGTGAATTCGGTCTCACGGCCCGTATTCAAGAAAATAATTGTTCGTAAGAGTGCACGCCAATCAAACGGTAAATATGACATCATTTTGGGGAAGACTGATGTAAAATGATATACACCACTTACGCATAAAACAGACATTCTAAGTTCTACCCAGGAACCCCTGCCCACAATACATTTCTTACGATCAAACTTCGTAATATCATGTACTGGCCAGTTGGGATGTTGGGCATCACGTCACCATGTTTCTACGATCGTCATGCGAGCCAAGAAAGAGCATAACTTATAAACAAAAAACTTTATCAATTCGGCTCCTAAGTCAGTAAGCAGAAAAGAAAACGTTCTAACGTTAGTTGTATTCCTAAGAGCAAATGTCAGTCAATAGCGATGTCCGACGTATTAGTAACAAAAGGGGCACGTAACAGGCAAACATCTCTTACGAACGAAAACATCAGTGAATTACAGGTTGGGAAGTTAGCCTTCGCATATCTAGCTCCGGAGTGCCTTTCCTTTGTATTCAGTCTGTACCAAGCTATTTTAATATTTAGTGTATTCACATGATGACGATAATTGCTATTGGTACTGCCATATAAATGGGGCTCCGACGAATAGTCACATAGCCTGCTTCGACAAGCTTTGATACACCTGTTGCAGTCTTGCATTTGGCCCACTTCTTGATATATATATATATATATATATATATATATATATATATATATATATATATATATATATATATATATATATATATATATATATATATATATATATATATGTATATATATATATATATATATCATCATTAAAACCTCCATTTCCACATTGTAAAGCTTGTTATGCAGGGTTTTATGGCGCAAAAGCAACTGAGGCCGTAATGCGCCAACGACAAGTTACCAATAGTGGTAACGGCCCCAGCTCCATCGGTCTTGCCCCCTGCCTTGTTTTCACCAGTACCTTAAATATATCTTACGTTTCTCGACCGCAGACGAGTGAATGTTCTCATTCGCTATCAATTCTTGTCACGTCTTAAGAATGGTATAGTCAAGGCCGGCATCCAGCAGCGCCATCTACTTGTCACAGAATGACCACCAGCGCGAGCAGTGATTTGGCCTTGATCTTCTACTGCAACATAATGACTGTGGAGTTTACCTTTAAACGTGTTGCTACAGAAATAATTTTTAAAGAATGTGGAGAGGGAGCGGACAATTGAGTGTCACAACTGCCGTTTAATGCAAAGTCACGTTTTTATGAGGTTCTGTCAGCGTTCCCCAGAGAACTCGTACCACGGAGCGATTGAGAAGAGTGGAACGCGCGCCCTGTCTTTAATTTCACACTGCATGCGCACACAGCTAAACAGCATGGAAACGTCGAAACAAGTGACGCGATGTAGAAATGACCGGTTTAATTGGTAAGGCGAGGCCTCGCGTTCAATAAAGCGCAGAAGATTCGCTCATGAACACGTAGGCCCGAGGATGCCGTAACGGTGACTGAAATAAAAGAAGCACTAAACTTTCAAAAACGCAAGGACCACTGTTCGCAAGGTAAGGTGGTACCTGATTAGGCGAATCGCGTATTCGAGCGCCCTATCAGCGGAGTATTGACAAGAGCTGCTGAAATTGGCAATTATAGTCCCCCTCTCGTCACTGTGGCCACATAAAAAATGAAATCGAGAGGAAAGAAAAGACTCGTTCTTTAAGGGCACGAAACGCATCAGGAAAAGGGCTGCCATTTGGACGGAGTGCGACATCCTTCGATTATATGTGTACACACCGCAAAAAGAAGTTCGAAAAGAGAACGATGATACTGCGACGAAATATTGGTAGCCTCCTCACGCCTATGAAAAGGGTGGAATATGCAGAGAAAGATACATTATGTCACAAAATGCAAATTCATACAAAATATGAAGCGATCATAACCCTCTCTTCGTAGCTACGAGCAATGCGCGGACCCGAATTACCGCGAAGAGTTCGCAGCAAGTCGACCCTTTCCTCCCTACTCCCTCCGGCAGTCCTTTTCGGCGAACGTGCTTCATATCAAATTTCCCGAAACCGCAGCCATTCCTAAGCCGGTCTCGCTCACTTTCCCTGCACCCCCACTAATACTCCCCAAAACGCGAAGTCGTGCATTACTCGTGACCTACGCGGTGCCTTCCAGAAAAGCGTCATCATCTTTACCTCGGAGCTTTCCCGGAAAAGTTTTTCATCCAAGTTCACCCGCCCTCCCTTATTCCCTGCCCGACGTTCCACCCCTGATACTATCCTTCTGTCCTTTGTTAGGAACTGCTCATCACTTCCATCGCCAGTTTATGATCTGTGGGGAGTTCATCCCCCCATATACTCTTTTCCACATTTAGTTCTTCTCATCCGAATTCCGGCAGCTTTATAACAACTGCCTTCCATCTCGCCGACTCATTTCCCAATCCCCCAGGAAAAACGCCGCGATCCATACACGCCCGGCTCTGAATACCGCGGGCGGACCGCTTGGAGACAAGCGACGCGGACTCAATCATCGTGCATGTGTGTGTCACCTTTTTCCACAAAAGACCCTCTCGCCGCTTCATTTCGTCGCATCAACTCGTTAAGCCGGTAGTCTGCGCCCTTCAAATCTTCGCATCATCCATTGTAAACTCTATGATTTCTTTCGAATCTACATTTTGTATAGTGTATGATTCAGATCACCGTAGCTTCTGCTGATCTGTGTTTTACTTAGCTCTTTTGGGTAGTACTACGTTTTTTTTTATGGCCTGTAATTTTCCCCGAGACACTCGTTCCCGACTTCCCCAAACGCAGTGGTGATACGGGATGCGGGGCACACAGGATGGGGAGCACGTGGAGAAGAAGAAAGAGAAAAAGGGAGAAACGTTCTGAATGTACCCAGGGTGAAGCGGTGGCCCAGGAGCATCTCGTTGATCAAAAGCCGCGCGGCGAAGAACTAAGTGGGGAGTTCGGGGAGATCGATCGGCTTGGATTGATGCGCCCAACCGGGATAAATAGAACTCTCTCTCTCCTTGTGATTCGAGGCACAGTCGTAGAGAACTGTATCTTCCCTTTGTTCGGCCGACGAAACATAAAAGAGGAGCTCTTCGGCGCAATCCGCTGCTGGCGTCCATGGCGACAATTTCGAGATGCAGTGGGGGGCGCTTTCCAAGCCGTGCTTTTCTTGGGGGGGGGGGGAAGGGGGGGGAGGGCGCCTTCGAAAAGCGAATGTTTGAAGGTTAGCACGTTGCGAAAATAAAAAGGTACAGGAAGCGCTTGAGATTGCATGTGAGAAATATTAGGCTGCCTCATTGCTGACATTTGGAATTGTAGTAACAAAATAATGAAACCGATTTTTGGTGTTTACGTGCAAAAACAACGATCATATAATCAAGCTCGCCCTAGAGGGTTGCTCCGGAATGATTTTGACTGAAATTAGGTTATTTAACGTGCACTCTATGCGTGGTACTGGAGCGTTTTTGCAGTCGGCTTCCGCACAATGCAGTTGCGGCGGTAGGGATCGCACCCGCAACCTCAAGGTTTGCAGTGCAACGCTATAGCCACTAGGCTACCGCTGCGGGCTGACGAGATGTCAGGTTATCTTGTCCGCTATTAAGTTTGCTAAATGAATAGCAAATCCAATAGGCACTGAAACCAATGAAAGCATAAGTTACTTGTTTTATTGAAATGAAGAAATTTGTCATTTCTATATTTAAATACTACAACCATACTCCATGCTTCTTTTAGTTTCATTGTCTGTTGGCTTCATACGATTGTGGCAAACAATGGGGTCCCACGGCGCCCACCTTTTTCGTTCGCATAGAATATGACATAGATAAGTAATTATAAGTATTACGTGGAGCAGGTATTTAACTCCTTTGTTTGCGTTGAATTGACTACTTGAAATGCGAGTCAGAGTAACCTTTGCTTAGCAATGTGCACTGATGCCTCATTGTTCGCTGTTGTAGGTTTATCTCCCTACCTGTGTCCGAAAAAGGAAGCCTAAAGGAAAAGCTATGACGTCAAGTAACATAAGAAGCCATTTACTAATACTACTTAAAAATTGGCCTGTTCTCGTAGCCATTAATCAGAGGCCACTTATGCCAGTATTAACTTTTGAAGAAGTTACTCATAACATTCTTTTTTGAAGCAACACCACCGCATCCCATCTGTCTATTCCAATTCGCATGCACTCTCCTCGTTAAATCGTTCCCATAGAAGTGAGCGCTTCAGTCTTATCGCGCATCGGAAGAATATGACGGCTGATAAGAGAGCCTTCCTGCCATTCCTTAAATTGCTCTTTAGCCTCCGACCCTACTAACACCTGCTGCTCAGCCTCGCTGGGGAACTGGTGCGGAGCGCCTATCGACCACTGGAAATTCTGCCCATAATACGAAAATGCCAGGGCCGGTCGTATACCTCCTGTTGCGATTCGCCTGCGACACGTGGTTTTGCCGGCGCGACTGCGGCGGGGCGGCAGACATTTTTGGCCCGATCGTCGTCGCCGCAACGCTCATCGCCAGGTGTTTCCAGGCGCGACTGCGGCGATGCGACCGCAAAGGATCACCCTCGCATTCCAGTCATTGTGCCTGAACCAGGCGAAGCGAAAGCAGGGATCATCCTCTCATTACAGTCATTGTGCCCGACCGGCAGCGCTACAACAGGGTGCTACGAGATCGTGCTCGACATGGTGCTACGGCATCGCTACAACAGGGTGCTACGAGATCGTGCTCGACATGGTGCTACGGCATCTCTACAACAGGGTGCTACGAGATCGTGCTCGACATGGTGCTACGGCAGCGCTACGACAGTGTGCGTCACCATTAGCCCATTGTACATTCACGTGCTCGTCTTTTGAGGGGTTCCTTCTTGCCCTCAACTGCGAGAGTATAAAAACAGCTGCCCCGGACGCCAAAAGGAGGGCTCCGATTTCTTCTGTTGAGTGAAGTGCTCTCCCGTCTCTCTACTTCGGTCAAACCTGACCGCCAACTCTTTGCGATGTTAAAATAAACAAGTTGTTTCGTTGTTACCAGTCGACTCATGCTTTGCCGGGACCTTCGGATGCTTCCAGTTGTACCCCAGGCCGCCAGGCCAACGCTACCCTTGGGGCTTGCGACCCAGGTACAACCACGGGCGTCAGCGCCGAGTTCCCAACAACCGATCGTACCAGCGGTGCGATCCAAACATCTGGTGGCAGCGGTGGGATCACCTCCGACTTCAAACAACTGTCTGCCAGCGGTGAGATCGCGACAACGGAGGCCAGCAGCGAAGAGATGCAGTTGACTGTATGCTGAGCAGCTCATCGACGATCCGGGAGCAGTGCAACGAGCCCTGTGTGATGACTGGTTGCCTGCAGCGGAACGACTGCGCTGGACTCTTGGCTGCGAGGTTTGGTGAGTGCGGGACTTTCTTCTTCTGAGCTTTGCCAGGCTTTTTGTTAGTGTCAGAAACAGAGCTGGTAATTGTGGTTGTCGTTGCTGCCGGGTTAGTTTGCGGCAAGACAATAGTAAGCAGTAGAGAAAGCAGCATTCAGAGCAGCCATGGATTTGAAGTCGTTGCGCAAACCGAAATTGTTGGAGCTTGCAAGAGAGTTGGGTCTGGATGTCTCGGACAAACTCAGAAAACCAGAACTGCTAAAGGCTATTCTTGAGTTAGAGGCTGAGGATGACGAGCTGTCGGAATGCCTTGAGACTATTGAGGAGAGGTCAAAAAGACAGGAGCGCGAACTTAAAGAGCAAAAAGAGAAACAGGAGCGCGAACTTAAAGAGCAAAAAGAGAAACAGGAGCGCGAACTTAAAGAGCAGAAAGAAAAAGAAGAGCGTGACCGTCAACACGCTTTGGAAATGAAGCGTCTTGAGGTAGAGATGGAACGCGCTCGTAATGGAAGTCAGGCACACGGTGCAGGAGAACGCGTATTGTTCAAAATGACTGACCTGATGCGGCCGTTTAAGCTTGGAGAGGACATTGGTTTGTTCCTGGTTAACTTTGAGCGAACGTGCGAGAAGCAGGGGTTCTCTCGGGAAACGTGGCCACAGCGCTTGCTCACTTTGTTACCCGGCGAGGCGGCCGACGTAGTCGCTCGCTTGGATAGAGAGGAGGCAGAGGATTTCGACACAGTGAAATCGAGTCTTCTAAAAAAGTACCGGCTGTCTGCGGAGGCGTTCCGTCGGAAGTTTCGGGAAAATGAGAAAGGCAGAAGTGAGTCATATACAGAGTTTGCGTATAGGCTTATGTCGAACATGCAGGAGTGGCTCAAAGAAGAGAAAGCGTTTGGTGACCACGATAAAGTTCTGCAGTGTTTCGGGCTAGAACAGTTTTATAGTCGGTTACCGGAGAACGTGCGATACTGGGTCTTGGATAGGCCAGACGTTTGTACGGTGGCTAAAGCCGCTGAGCTAGCCGAGGAGTTTGTGACGCGTCGGGCTCGCGGAGCTAAGGACGGTCAAAAGGGTGAATTTGGCTCGAAGTTTGAGAGGCCGAAGTTCACACCCATGAGATTAAAGGGGGACACGCGTAGTGAGGATGCGAGCGAAAGCAGTCCGACCAAACGTAAAGAGACGGCGGCAGCCAAACGCAGAAAGCGGTTCGAGATGAGGCGAGCGCGCTTGTGTTATACGTGCCAGAAGCCGGGTCACTTTTCGGCGCAGTGTCCGGAAACAACACCAAAAGTTGTGTTTTTTTCAATAGGCAGCACGGACGAGAACATGAAGCTTCTCGAGCCTTACATGCGAGACCTCCTCGTGAACGGGAAAGAGTGCCGAGTGCTTCGCGATTCCGCAGCTACGATGGATGTAGTTCACCCGTCTTACGTAGAACCCCATATGTTCACGGGCGAGTGCGCATGGATCAAGCAAGCCGTGGAAGCTCATAGCGTGTGTCTGCCGGTAGCAAAAGTGCTTATTGAAGGACCTTTCGGAGCGCTTGAGACGGAGGCGGCAGTGTCATCTATGCTGCCACCCCAGTACCCGTACCTATTTTCAAACAGGTCCGATCACCTCCTGCGCGAGAAGGGGCTTTTGTTTGGTGAAGCTAGTGTTCTGGCCTTAACCAGATCGAAGGTTCGGGAGCTCGCTGCAAAGGCGGTAGTTGCGGGGCCGACGTTATCAAACAACGAAAAAGGGTCAGAGGCGCAGCAAGCTGATATTCCGAGCACGCCCGAACTGAATAAACTTGAGTCTGTAACGTTAAAGGCGCCAGATACTGGAGAGGAAACGCCCGACGCGGGAAAGTTAGAAGAGCTATCTACTGATTTGCTCATCGCGCCTACGTCAGACGGACTTGATAGGTTGCTAAAAGTCAGCCGGTCGGCTTTGATAGCCGAGCAAAAAAAGGATGGCAGCCTGGAAAACGTGCGCTGCAATGTCAAAGAAGGTATCGCCAGGAAAACTGCGCGTTTTGTGGAAAGAGGTGGAGTCCTGTACCGGAAGTATCTAGACCGCAGAGGAGTGGAGTTCGATCAGCTGATCGTTCCTCAATGCTATCGTCAGGATCTGTTGCGCTTGTCGCATGGGGGTTCGTGGTCCGGACACCTAGGAGTTAAGAAAACTAAGGACCGTCTCTTGCAAGAGTACTATTGGCCAGGGTGTTTTCGGGACGCAGACCATTTCGTGAGGACATGTGACACTTGTCAGCGGGTGGGCAAACCAGGGGACAAATCGAGGGCGCCGTTAAAATTGGTACCTATCATTACGGAGCCTTTTAGACGGCTCGTTATTGATACTGTGGGACCTCTGCCGGTAACAGCCACGGGGTACAGACACATTTTGACTGTGATCTGCCCAGCGACAAAGTTCCCTGAAGCAGTGCCGCTTAAAGAACTCAGCTCAGTTGAGATAGTTAATGCACTACTGTCCATATTTGCGCGAGTTGGTTTCCCTGCGGAAATCCAATCAGATCAGGGCACAGTGTTTACTAGCGCTTTGACGACAACTTTTCTCGAAAGGTGTGGGGTAAAGCTGTTACACAGCTCAGTGTACCACCCACAGTCGAATTCCGTTGAGAAGCTCCACTCCGTCATGAAGCGCGTGTTGAGAGCGTTGTGTTTTGAACATCGAACTGACTGGGAGCTGTGTCTGCCTGGGGTGATGTTTGCTTTAAGGACCGCGCCGCATGCGGCTACGGGGTTTTCGCCAGCTGAACTGGTGTACGGTCGCTCGCTTCGATCTCCGCTTCGCATGCTTCGAGAATCGTGGGAAGGTAGGGGCGACGACCCAGTCGTGGTGGAGTACGTGCTTAAGCTCCTCGAACGCTTAAGAAGGGCACAGGAGTTGTCAGGTGAAGCAATGACAAAGGCCCAGCAGAGGGCCAAGGTTTATTATGATTGGACAGCCAGGGCCCGTCGTTTTGAGGTTGGCGATGAGGTCATGATATTGCGCACATCGCTAAACAACAAACTAGACGTGCAGTGGGAGGGCCCAGCACGAATTGTTCAGAAACTGTCGGACGTTAACTACGTGGTAAGTCTGCCAGGAAAGCGGAAAGCACAGCAAGTTTACCACTGTAATCTGCTCAAACCTTATAGACAAAGGGAAGCAGTGGTGTGCATGATGGTAAACGTTCCTGAAGAGCTTCCGGTCGAGCTTCCGGGACTAGGCTCAGTGACGAACAGGGAAGACACCGGTCAAGTCATTAGTGACCTTATCAGTAAAGCACCGCTGTCGCCCGAGCAGAAAACCGAACTACACCAGCTATTACAAGAGTTTCAAGGTCTGTTCTCTGAGAGGCCTGGTAGGACTTCTGTACTTACTCATGATATAGAACTTACCTCCACAGAGCCAGTACGATCCAAGGCGTATCGGGTGTCACCCCGCCAGAGCGATATTATAGAGGCTGAGGTAAAGAAAATGCTACAGCTCGGTGTTATTGAGGCAGGTGAGAGTGATTATACCTCCCCTTTGATTTTAGTTGAGGTACCGGGCAAGGAACCTCGTCCTTGCGTCGACTACTGCAGGCTTAATTCCATCACTAAGGATCAAATCTATCCGATCCCTAACATCGAGGAGCGCCTTGAGAAAGTTAGTAGCGCTCAGTTTATTTCCACCCTAGATCTTGTCAGGGGTTATTGGCAGGTTCCACTTACAGAAGAGGCTAGTAGGTATGCGGCGTTCATTTCACCAATGGGAACATTCCGTCCTAAAGTGTTGAGTTTTGGTTTGAAGAACGCGCCATACTGTTTTTCAAGTCTCATGGATAAAGTGTTGCGGGGACAGCAAGAATTCGCTTTACCGTATCTAGACGACGTAGCGATATTCTCCGCATCCTGGTCTGAGCATATGACACACTTGCGGGCAGTGCTAACCCGCCTGCGCGAAGCAGGCTTGACAGTAAAGGCTCCTAAGTGCCAGTTAGCACAGGCCGAGGTTGTCTACCTCGGTCACGTGATTGGTCAGGGTCGTCGCCGCCCCTCTGAAATAAAAGTGGCCGCTGTGCGAGACTTTCCGCAACCGCGCACCAAGACCGATATTCGGTCGTTCTTGGGTGTCGCCGGCTACTATCAGAGGTACATCCCTAGGTACTCTGATATCGCGGCTCCCCTGACGGATGCTCTAAGAAAGACAGAGCCTCAAACAGTCGTCTGGGACGAGACAAAGGAAAGAGCTTTTAGCGCCCTAAAGAGTGCCCTAACAAGCCAGCCTGTGCTACGATCGCCAGACTATACAAAAGGGTTCATTGTTCAGTGCGATGCTAGTGAGCGAGGCATGGGCGTTGTACTGTGCCAACGGGAAAATGGAGAAGTAGAACACCCCGTCCTGTATGCTAGTCGTAAGCTGACCAGTCGTGAGCAGGCGTATAGCGCCACCGAGAAAGAGTGTGCGTGTCTCGTGTGGGCCGTTCAGAAATTGTCATGCTATCTAGCCGGCTCGAGGTTTATCATTGAGACGGATCACTGCCCTCTCCAATGGCTGCAGACCATCTCTCCCAAAAATGGCCGCCTCCTGCGCTGGAGCCTCGCTTTACAACAATATTCCTTTGAGGTGCGTTACAAAAAGGGGAGTCTCAACGGTAACGCCGATGGCTTAAGTCGAAGCCCCTAACGTAGGAATCAGCCTCAAAATTGTTTGTTACTGATGTTTTTCTTCCTGAGGCAGGATTTTTTTTTAACATATTGCTTTTGTTTAGTGTTTCAAAGTGATGATATGCTTTCTAGTGCAATTTTTCAATTTGTGGACGCGTTCTGAGTGATGCTAGACTACTGTAAGGAACTAGGCAGTGGTATAAAAAGGGGGAAGAGCCTGGCAGGGCTTAGTGAGGGTTGTGCCGTGCTTGCTGACTGAGCGGTTGAGTTTCAGCGTAGTTCTAACGCTTGCCGGGAACGAGAACAAAAATGTGAACTCTCCCGAAGTCACTTTGCAGTGTCCCGTGCGAACCTGAACTAGAGAACGAGGCCTTCTCTGTGCGCTGCGCTCAAGAAACGTCGAGGGACGCCCGACTTCGGTTATGAGCATCATCGAGCGACATCCCTCCGGACAGCGGATGCAGTCCCCTGTCCATCGGGATCTCCTTCCCCCGGCGGGGCGGTCTGTTGCGATTCGCCTGCGACACGTGGTTTTGCCGGCGCGACTGCGGCGGGGCGGCAGACATTTTTGGTCCGATCGTCGTCGCCGCAACGCTCATCGCCAGGTGTTTCCAGGCGCGACTGCGGCGATGCGACCGCAAAGGATCACCCTCGCATTCCAGTCATTGTGCCTGAACCAGGCGAAGCGAAAGCAGGGATCATCCTCTCATTACAGTCATTGTGCCCGACCGGCAGCGCTACAACAGGGTGCTACGAGATCGTGCTCGACATGGTGCTACGGCATCGCTACAACAGGGTGCTACGAGATCGTGCTCGACATGGTGCTACGGCATCTCTACAACAGGGTGCTACGAGATCGTGCTCGACATGGTGCTACGGCAGCGCTACGACAGTGTGCGTCACCATTAGCCCATTGTACATTCACGTGCTCGTCTTTTGAGGGGTTCCTTCTTGCCCTCAACTGCGAGAGTATAAAAACAGCTGCCCCGGACGCCAAAAGGAGGGCTCCGATTTCTTCTGTTGAGTGAAGTGCTCTCCCGTCTCTCTACTTCGGTCAAACCTGACCGCCAACTCTTTGCGATGTTAAAATAAACAAGTTGTTTCGTTGTTACCAGTCGACTCATGCTTTGCCGGGACCTTCGGATGCTTCCAGTTGTACCCCAGGCCGCCAGGCCAACGCTACCCTTGGGGCTTGCGACCCAGGTACAACCACGGGCGTCAGCGCCGAGTTCCCAACAACCGATCGTACCAGCGGTGCGATCCAAACACTGCGCAATAGCCGCAGCGCACTCAACTATAGGCACTTCCGGTTTCGGAGTTCACCGAAAGGGCAATTTGAGCGAGAGAAAGTCACGTGTCTGCTGTTTGGTGAAGTAGCTGTCGACTGCTTGGAAAAGCAAAACAACAACAACAACAAAAAGGAGAAACAGCACGCCGCTTCAATCGCTGTCGTCGGCACACTGCGGCGAGTTCATGAATCGATCGCAAAGCCCGGGCGACGGGCGCTGCGCTGAGTGCGCGGACGGAGCGAGCCGACAAGTGAGCTTCGGCGCGCGGAACGGAATAGGGATTTCAGGGAGAGGGGATTGGGGGAAAGCGAGCTGGTTTTTGCAAATCATCGAAACCGCTTTTGACGTCGAGAATGGGCTAATTAGGTCTGTCTGGCAGCGAACGACTGCGACAGAAAGGGGAGCTAGCATAGATATAAAAGGGGAAATACTAGCTTATTTTAGCGAATAGAAAGGAGAGACAGTGAAGAAGTTGGTTGTAAGTAAAAGGCTGGTAAAATAGGATGTACAGGGAGCGGCTGCAAGGAAGAAAGGGAGAGTGATGCCCGGGAAAGATGAGCGCTGTTTGGGGAGCGAAAGGGGGAGATAGGGAAAAAGTACAGTCGGAGGGAAACGGCTTGTTGCGGAGGGAAGACAGAAAGCGGCTGCGAGGGGAAGGAGGCGAGCGAGGCTCCTTTCCAGCAGCCGGTAGCGCGTGGGGGAAAACTTTGCTATCGAACTGTTGCGCCTCCGAGACGGAGAGCGTCCGGCGATTAGCTTGCGTTATGCTTCGTGGAGCTGATGCAGATTCCGGCACCTGCTTGCGTCGAGCACTTGCGAAGGAAAACGACTGCGCTGCCGCTTGAAAAAAAGACGCACGGTTTCGATGAGAAATGCGACCCGATTTAGGGCGTCTGGAGATGAGTTCAAGGGGTTGCCACATGCACTCACGTCCTTAATACGGTATAGACATGTGCGAATTCGATACCGTGTTCGAGATATGACAAACAAGCGAGGTCAGGCCACCGATTTTGGACGTTGAGATCCTAAGTGCTTACTTACTGAAGTGCCCTAGAGGAGTGCTGGGATTTGGAGGGCAAAGAAAAATTTACAGATGCTGCAATGTGGCGACAAATTTACTAAACTAGCATTTGCAACAAAATAATTGGCAAAGCAAAACTGGAGAGCTGAGCGAATATATCATCCCACACGCAAAAAAGCGTGAGATACTATCGGAAAAGCTATTTCGATAGATGCAAAGGTAGAGGAGAGGACATGGTCGCTGAATGAACATCTCAGTTATGCCGTAATAATGCAGCAGGTGTGTTTAATCCGTTCGAAACATGTTAACGCGTTTCACGCAAGCGTTCACACGTGTGTGGGTGCATTTTCTTCGTGTCGCCCCCTCTCGTTAATTGGTAATCCCGTACCACACCTTGAGTAACACGTCAACCCTGCAGCTGTAATCTAAACTCACGCGTTTGCGTTAAAGTTTTGTCTCCGCGTGACATGCGTCGCGGCGCCGACGTCAATTAGTAAATTTAGCTGGAGGCTCCCACTCAAACTGACGACCCATGTTCGCACATCGACGCAAACCCGCGTTGGTCCAAACTCGGCCAAAACGCCACGGTTCTCTCTCGGCTTCGCTCGATTCATCGCAACTCAGCCGCAAAGCGGGGCAAAGTGAAATAACGCGCAGGGGCACGGAAAGCAGGGGCGCAACATACGTAGCCCTGGGAGCCCAGGGTCTAATAATAAAAAAATATGCTCGGCATGATCGATGTTTTCGCGAGCAGCAACGCTCGCAGGAGCGAGAAATAGCGTCCCCACTGAAAGACAACGAAAGAGAGAGAGAGGGGGGGGGGAAGAGAGGCGAAAGATAGAGTGCAAAGCCGGAACAAAGCTAAAGGTGGCAAAAATACGGTAGAAAAAGAAAGAACCAAAGAAGAAATATAGCAGTACAATGCGTGATTACGGGGCGGTCGTCCTTGGGGCGCAAGCGGTGCCGGCGTCGGTACGTACAGCACCCGAAATCGGGACGACGGAGCGGCCGGCAACAGTGCGTGACTCCTTCGTCCCGTGTACCCGACGCTGTCCGGTAACGGCGGGCAACCGGCGGTGTTCAAATTGCCCGACCGTGGAGTCGGAAGCATCGCGGCCGCCGTTAGCAGACACTTTATCGCGTTGTTTCCTTTCTGCAGCCGACCGCCGTCGCGCTTTTGTTCTTGTTGTCTTTTTTTCCCTCACGCTCGTAATTCTTACTTCCGTTTCCTTCCGTACGTGTTCCAGTATCCATCGCGATTCTCCCTTTGTCTTCCGGTTTATTATTTCACCTGTCCTGAGCTCGTATTAATTTTACATTTTTTTTTGTTCGCTCGCTTATTTCTCGGCTGTTTCTCATCTACATGCGTCTGAAACAGTGGGTCCGAATCCTAGAACGCTGATTACAACCCAAATCAAGAGCTCGAGGTATGGCGAAAATTATCCTTCAGTACACTGTATGCACAATGAAGGGCCTTATTGTCCGCGTAAAGCAGCGAAACAATTTGTGCGTCAACTTGAGACGGTAAATGTTTTTTTTGAAGTTTGAAGCCTTCGTCCCAGCGGTGGTGTATATGCATATCAACGCATATGCATATATGCATATGCATTCATATATGCATACGCATATATGCGTATGCATATGAATGCGTATGCATATATGCATACGTATATGAATTTCAAATTATTCCTTCGTCTCTTAACCAGTTTTCGGTTTCCGCAGGCTAGCGTTCTGGAAATCTTGCGAGTCTCGACTTTTCTACTCCTTGGAACGCAACTGAGCCCTTAATATCGCAAAAGCAAAACTACGCCCAAGTATAAACTATGGAAATTCATTACGTCATAGCGAGCTCCCCAGGTGCGGGAACTACACGGCGTCTTCGCCACCATTCTCTCGTTCTTTGTATTTCTCTTTATATTTTTTTCTAGCTCACGTAGCCTTATGTCATGATAACAGTGGCCTGATTTGCTGTTGGGCAAGCGTAATTGCCTAGCACAAGCTCGACTTAGCGTTGCTGCTTAAGCGCACATTTAACACGCATCGCTACACGTCACCTACTGCGGTGGCTGCGGCGTTCTTTCACTGAACTCGAGGTAACGGCTTCAATTCGAGGCGACCGCTAGCGCATTTCGATGGAGCAACAATGCGAAGAACGCTCGTGTGTTGAGATTTAAGTGAATTTCTATACGGAATCCCAGGTGGTCAAAGTTAATCCGGAGTCCTCCACTACAGCGTGCCTCATAACCACGTTATCCCTTTGGAATGATCAATCAATAAATCAATCAATAAATAAATCAATCAATCAATCAATCAATCAAGCAAGCAGACAATCAATCAAGCAATTGTTTTTATGCGTAGTATTATCTTTTCGTTTTAAGGATTTTTTTTTTGGGTGTATGGTGTCGGCGTCGTTATCAGCGCTGATCCAATGAATTATCTATTTGTTCTCCTTCATTATATCTTTCAGATAAGTTGTTCTTGATTTACGACTACACCTTTCTGCCTTTCTATTCAATTATACACATACATATCTTCTTTCACACTAACGTCCTACTTCCATTTTCTTTATGCTTCTTTGTCGCTTCTGGTTACTTTTTCAATTCTTTCGTTTCTTTTTCCCTCCATCACGGCCCACGGCACAGCGTTTTCACCATCAAACTGGAAATCTCTGCAGCCCTCGCCATCCCGGCTTCGGCCGTCACCACCACGTGGTCACGCTCGGAGTGACTCCTTTTCTGACCCTTTTTCTTTCCAGCCGCGTCCGCGCGTGCATGTGTTAGGGTCGTTAATGATTCAATGCGGCCGAGTTTGCCGCCAAACTGGCCGTGTTCCCCGTTCTCTCGGACACGGCGGCCGTTAGCGGGCCCCGAATGACTCCCGGAGACAGGTGGTATAACACGCTTGCGCGTCAGTGCGCTTGGCTTGCGCTCGTGCCTCGCGAGTTGCTCTTCGTTGATTAGAAAACTCCTCGTATCGTAGTGCCTGGTAGCAAAACGTGCAGTCAGGCACCAGTTGCTAAAAATGAAAGGAAGAAAAAAGTAGGAGAGAGAGAGAGAGACAGAGAGAGAAATGGAAAAGAAGTGCTGTAGGCACTCGTGTACAAGGGCTGCGCTTTTACCGCGGAAGCGGCGTTTTCCCGAGGTATCCCGCGGACTTCTGTTTCCCGGAAACTACGTCATCGCTCGAAATGGCTCATCATATGACGTCACAGATAAATCGAGTCGGCGTATATACCGCTCCTGCAGAGGTGCCGTTTGCCGACTCGCCTACGGTTCACTACGGAATCAGATAGCAAAACATGCGCATACCTGAATGGCCACTCTCCAACAAATATAAGCCTTAAGGCTCATCATGCTTAACAAAAACAGAATTCATTTCTATTTCTGTTCTGTGCAGTTATTTGTAAGCGAATAACTTTCGTTACACACACGCACACACACACATCTGTATATATATGCATGCACGACCCTTGGCTACACTTCCTGTCGCGAAGCTGTGCCTCGAGAACTTGACTCCACGCTCCAACACGAGCGTGTGGAGCTTAAATTCGAGGTTTCGGCCTGTTACAAGCTTAATCTTGGGCTCCAGTCCCTTGTTTGCCCGCACACCGTCAATATATAAACTCTCATTGGGACGTAACGACGGAAACTCAACGTCAAAAAAAGCTTCTCATTCAAGGTAACTAGCAAGCCGAAGCTCACATATGTCCAGCTGTACGCCTTAATGCGACGGTTACGTGGACGTTGTCGTATCGTTCCCTGCACTGCCGTAAATATATATATATATATATATATATATATATATATATATATATATATCGTTTCAAATATAAATGTAAGCGACCAAATGTAAGTAGGCTAGTCTAAAGGGAAGAACTAGTGCACTTGCGCTGCATACGGAAGTGCGTGCTTGTTCCACAAATCGTGTGTCCCTGCTTAACGTTAGCGAAACTATTCAACGAAAGAAAAAAAAAAATTAAAACCGCGATGCAAGATATAACACCTAAATCTGCGGTGTTCGGTCATAGAGTCTGTGACGACCGAACACCGTACGTCTTAAAATTGCATGTTGCATCGTATTTGTTTTTAATTTTATATTGAACAGCTTGGCTAAAACGTTAGCGGCGACACAGCGCATATCTGCTATTGAGAAGGTACTGTGACAAGAGGATCACATGTAACTTTGTTATTTAAGCTTACTGATCATTCAGTACCTTGCCATTAGGTCCCTTGTCTCTTTCCCTTTATCTGCCACTGCCACGGCCACAGGTGCCACAATCCAGTAATGACATAACTCCTGCGGGGCTTCTGGCCATGACGTCACGCGACAAAACAGGGTGCCCTACTCTCGACAAACGCCGCGCTCAAAGCCACTGGCTTAGTCATCCTAGTCGGAAGGCATAAAGGACCACGTGACGTAATGGAGCGGAAGAATAACGCGTTGAATTTTAGGCTCAGTGTGCTCGAACGATGGTAGTTGACCACATTCTTAATACAGAAGTGGTCGTATCTGATTCCTTAGCTCTCGCTGCTAATGAACGTGCCAGTCGTAGTTGAAATTGCGAAGCGGAACGGGATGGTCTGTTGCATGTGCTTTCAACAGGACAGTCTCCGCGGCTTAGATTTTCTGTCCCACAGAACTCGTAATGCGTACATGGGCACGCTTATAGTTAAACTGACTACACGCCGCATTTATCTTTGCAGGCTCCCTTGCTGCAAATCAAGCTTTGCATTTAAGAGCAGCAGTCCGAAAGGAGCCAGTTTTGGGCACGGTTTACGCTCTGGTGAGTAATCGTACTGACTGCAAACTGTACTTGACAAAGAACAGTGGTTGTAAGTATCTTTTTCTCTTTCATCTTGTTTTTAGTTTTGTTGGTTTCAATATGTACCTCAGCTTTGAATGCATTTTTTTTGTGTTACGTAGTCGCCACCAACATTCTCCTTAATGCGTTTCCGTATTGCATTTCAAGTAGACGCTCTTTTGTTCCTTAATGTAAAGTGCTTTCATCATCACCTCCCTCCCACCCTTCACCCCCTTCTTTCTTTTTTCTGCATTCCCGACGGTGCAGACCTATTCAAAAGAAGTTTCTAGCGTACTTTATTTGGCACATTCATTGGAGACTCTATTCTTACAGCGCGCCCTTCTTTGTGTGAACTTCTACGGCTCGTTTCGACGCATTTTCGGTGGCGTCTCGTGTGAGGCCTATATAATATGGCTTCCGGGAGTTGGGGAGTCGGAGTATAGGGCTTCTCTGAAATCGCGCAATCAGGGAAGCGGCATTCAAAATCAGACGGCGCCGCGCCCGTTAGGCTCCTTTCTTCGCTTCCGAATTTCCTGCGGTCCGCGAGCCGCGGATTCCGCGGCATTTGGTTTGCAGGTTTCGCAAAAGAAAGAGAAAAGAAGTAGAGAAAATAAAAGAAACCCGCTAAATTCGCCAAGTTTTGTCAAAGCCTAGACAATGCTAATGTAACGGTAGACACGTCAACAAGAAAACGAAAAAAGAAGGAATTGAGATTTTTATACATCGAGGCTTCAGGGCAGATATATGCAGCAATAACATGACATTTAGGAGCACTGACGAGGAAAATCTAGAAGGCAATGGCATGAGGGCACTCGTAATATAAATATAAATAATATGCTATTCGTATGCTGCAGGTTTATACTTCAAAATGAAAACAACCACTAGTTCAGAATAGGCAGATTAGTAGAACAATACTTAAATAACTAATTTATGTAGTTAAGTTCTTTCACATCCCGGAGGTATTGTAGGAATGAGAAGTTGGTTAGAACAAATAATATACGTACAGCGATAAAGTTTAACATAGTGTGTTGTACACAACAGCTATGAAGCTTGCTTTGTCCGTAATGGTTCCGCGTGTAATTATTATTATTATTATTATTATTATTATTATTATTATTATTATTATTATTATTATTATTATTACTATTATTATTATTATTATTATTATTATTATTATTATTATTATTATTATTATTATTATTATTATTATTATTATTATTATTATTATTTGTTTTGAACACATATATAGAATTAACAGGAAGAGAAAGCGAGGAGCCGGGGGCAGGCGGTTCCAACGAAAAGTTGTTGTAGTAAAATAATTCATGTATAACTTCCTTGGACAATATGGCTCACCAAACTTTATGCTTTGATCAGAACAACATATGTACGCCACACGCGTCATATACGCCCCCTATAAAGAATATGTACTTGCACTTTCTACAAGCTCTAATTCTTAAGACTATAGCCCACTTATTCTCAACTAGTGGTCAATTTGGTTGCGATGTCTGTATCATAGTCTATTTTTTGTGCACTACCTGATTCTTGCCAATCCCTACTGCCCCATAAGGTTCCACGTATACATCTAAAAGAGTGTGCTTGGGGTATTTCTTTCTTGATCCTCATCGCAAATGCTACTGTTTACTTTGACTATAACCGTACCAGTTAGATCAAATATGAACGTTAGTGCAGAAGAAAGCAAATCATGTACAAAAAAATACCATTCGCTACTTCAGCTTTCGCTGCTTCGCGTTAAGAAGACGCAGAAGTTGATGGTATTTGTTGCAAAGAGAACATATAAAAAAGGTACTGGCTCTGTTTAATAATTGTGGTTTAAAAGCGGTGGGATCATTCTGGACACATCGATCACGTTCTAAGATATGCAAACGGAGCAGGCCTTCATAAAAAAATCATTGTTTGCATGTTTTCTGCACCGTAGGTTCTTCCGTTGTAGTGATACGTTTGCTATTGCAAGTGCACTACCTTTTTCGCAAACTCTGTGTGTCAAGACGCGGTTGCCCCGAGAGCACCTACCATGTGGAGTGAAGTAACGACTGCTTGGTCGCTGGCGTTTAACCTGGTAGTACGCCTGTGAATGCTCGACGTGCCTGAAGACATTTTAACTTTCAGACTTGGCTTGTATCGGCAAACTGAAGTGTAGCTAAGAGGCATCGTATGAGTCGATCAACATACGAAGGACGTTTTAAAGCCTGTGCTTTTCATATTGAAATTACCGATAAACCAATGTGAGACTCTAGCGGAGGCCAGGAAAATGCCGAGCATCTGTTGTGCCCCTCTCCTCAATGTGACGTCCAGGGCTTCTCTCTCACAGCAGCTTTAGACCAGCTTTCCCCCCAGAGTGCTTTCAGGTGAATCTTTAGAGACCGTAGCCATAACCGTCACCGGCCTAGAGAAATTAAAATATTTGAAGGGACACTAAAAGGAAACAACTAAATCAGCCGATGCTGGTAAAGTGTTCCTCAAAAAATGAGTTTTTGTCAATTGTGAATTTTGAAATAAGTTGATTATTAGAAGGCAAAATGAACGAGCGACAGTCTTTCGCATTTTCTTTTTAATTTCGCGTCATATCGAGCGCCGGTACACACGCGAATGTGAGGTCCCAAATTTCAAAGTGTTTATTCGATGTTTTCGTGGCCGCGTGGGTTTGGTAGAAGTTCCCGACTCTTTACGCGTTCAATCTTTGACTCCTTCAAAAGACAATGCTCAGGTGGTTGAAATTTCCGGAGGCCTTCCCTACAGCGTGCCTCGTAATCAGAAAGTGGTTTTGCCACGTAAAACTTCATCATGCAATTTTTTTTTTTCAAAATACGGTGTTCCGTTCTTTTTCTCACCTATAAACGATTAACCTAGGTTCCAGCACACGCTATCGAAATCTGTGACGTCACTTCAAGCGGGTGCGATAACTTCAATGCGGTATCGCCGCTTGCCTTTCCATCTTTGCGGCATTTTCTGGCTCACCAAGCCTCGGCTCTAGGTCAGAGTGATGATTTTGGTGTTGAAGAAGGGTGGCTTAATGATAGAGGTAAAATTTTTTTTTCTCATTGCTGTCCTTTGGAGTGCACCGCCAATGAATGGCGGTCTGAAGTGTAGTCGTGTGCATCGTCTTGGGTGCGTGCTACTCTCCCTCTTTCTGTCCCCGTGCCCTCTCCTCTGTGTGTGGTAGAAATCCAGAAACCCTTTCCCGTTGACGTCCTCGCCACTATTCATTTGGCCATTATTCCTATCTGACCACATAGGAGTGATCGGAGCTGCAGAACTTCACTGATGATGAAACCCATGTTCCAATCTCCCCATCAGGCACGCATTTCAACACGTTTGAGTGTCAGCTATTCGGGAAATACAGCAGCAGAACCCAGCACACGTGCTCAGGAATGTCCAGGAGGGTTCTAACACAAACACGCACACACAAACATAAAAGCTTTACTTTAGAACTTTTGCCTAACACCACCTTCAGAAAAATAAGCCTTCAAAAGTACTTAGAGAAATACGTTAGCATTCGAGTTGACCGTTGTTAGCGCCTTCGAATGTAGAGTGCCTGGTAATCGCTCCTATATACGGTGCACGCCGGTGCGTACGTGGGATGTCACAGCCTTTGTCAAATGCATACTGGCTACGCCGCGCCTTCGCCTGCAGGTGTCGTTAAGATGCGCGGTGAGGCTCTCGTGGTGGCGCTTCCTGACATTTAAGACCACTTTATGGTGACTACGGGAGTGCTTTTATTTTTCCCAGGGCGGTGCATCTTACGGCACGCCACCGGAACTCTCTAAGCACAGCCTGCAGCCAACCCGTGGGTCGCAGGCAATGACGCCGGTATAATCTTGACAAGAAGCGCGCGCTCAATAGCACAGCATTACAGTAAGATTGGTTGACCCCGTTCAGTAAATCGTACAATCAGTGACACCAAAACCATCGAACAATGTTCAGGGACACGTCTCCGGCGGCAGACGGGCGTTGGGAAATAGTTAGCTCAGTCATAACTGAAGCAAGGACATTCCAACTTTAACATCTCTTGGAAATGAACGACGTTGATCGAAACTGTGTTCCTGAGAACCTCGCTTCCATACTATGGAGGCGCTCCTCTCCAGAGGCGCCTCTCTGTAGATTCTATAAATTGTTTTGAAATGGTGAGCGAGGTCCCTTTTACAGTTTATGGCCGAGCTTGCGTTTTGTGTATCGCCATTTTCAATAGCGTTGCACATTGAAAAAGGTGCGCGGTGCTTTCAGTGCCGAATAATGTTTAACCTAATCTGTAGGGGTATAGGCATTATTATTATTCGATGCTTGAATTGTATTTTCTATAAGTTCACAACTATTAAGATAACGAGCTTTATCTGTGCCCTAACGGGCAAGCATTGGACAATGTGAAGAACAATATATCATGTCATGACCTGCTCAGCTACTTATCCTTCGCTACTCACACATAGGCCATCTTTAGGTACATATTAGCAGTCGACATAAAAAGGGGTAGAAATGCCGGTGTAACTGAACGCATATAAATAACTTCGTATGTGTAAAAAAATTTGCCTCATAGATTGTTTCACTTTAAAAAGAAACATTAAACTTAGCTCTCTTGTGCTCCTTGCATCTTCAGTTTTCAATATACTCGACAACGACGCAGTAACCTACTCTTCAACAGAAAATCGAAACCAGGAACGAGCTATTTTTCGCAATACCACTGGGCCACACCACTTACCCCGTCTGGCTAGGGTGTTCCGGCACAGGAGAAGTATCCACAGAATCCGGAGTGTAAATCCTAAAGTTGTTGCTCGTAACGATGACTCTACCATGGCGCATGTGGTGCAGATGCCGCTGCAAGGCTGTTCCGGAATTTCCCGTCAATACAAGTCAAAGATGCTTCACAAATGAACCGCCCCGTAGCACATCTTGCATCACCTTACTTCAGGCAATAAAACGGCTCCACAGTAATATACATATCTAGCAGAAGAAAGCACTGTTCACTTTCAGTACGGCAGCGCCAGAAAGCGACTTCGTCCAGTCAGTGGAGGATGCCGCGCAAAGATGATTTTCCCACAAGCCGTAACGTCGTCGTAAAGTAGGGATTCAGAACAGCAGACGGAATTCGCTTCTCCTAGTCAAGCTTTCAGTTCACAAACACAACTTGAAAAGGTACGCCGCATACAGAGAATGACATGTACACGCAGTATCGTGCGATGGAGCACAAGTGAGATCAGAGCATTGGGAAGCCGAATAAGAAAGAACCGTTTTACCTCACTGCAGGCTCACCCGTTCCCCCTTGACACAGGAAATTCATTGAGAAGGAAAGGATAAAGCACTGAGGACAAGTCGACGCTAAATTCCAGCCTCTCCCAGTCCAGAAGACAGTTGGCTTCTGCGGATCCTCGAAGAGATTGGGCAAAAAGCAGACGGCGCGAGTCGTCGGCGCAAAGCAGCAGACGACCTGCGTTGCCGGACACGTCCGTTGTGAGCGATACAATAACGCAGCCGCCAGGCAAGTGAACTTGCCAGTTTGTCTCTTCAGCGGTGCCGTGGAGTTTTAACGTAGGACTTCTTTAACGACTTCGAGAGGGCGAACGCGAGCAACAGGAAGCGTCAGGCGAGCGGCAGGTTTTTCTGACCGGAGCCAAAAGCTGAGACGATGCTCCGCAAGCCAGAAACGCCACTGCTTCGGTCGAGAGCCGAACGCCCTCTCCGAGGCCTTCGTTGTGCAGCGCCGATGTTTTCCGGCGTTGATGGCAGAGCGTGCGAGGGAACGGCCGAAGGGAGGAAAGGAACTAGGGAGAGTGGAAACGGGAGAAAGAACTGAGAGGGGATAGAAGGAAGAACGCGAGCGCACCGGCTTCTTCAGAGCGCATGCGCACATCGACCTCGTGCGAACGCGGGACAGATGAGACGAGTAGCAAGCGCGCGAAGGCGTCTTCAAGCGGCACAGGGGCTGAGTGTTTCGCGCAAAAGACTCAGGTGGGATTGGGGAAGAAAAAGGAATTACGGGAACGAGGTAGGTAAGGGAACGAGGAAGGGATAAAAGGCAAGTGATGGCCCGGCGGCGTTTATGCGCAAGAACGGTTCTACAAGATGCAACGCAAACACTTTGGCAGAAGCTAAGCGATGTGGTGCAAGACGAGCGATAGGTTCCGAGGACGGGCGGAAATCAAGAATCGAAATATGAAGAAATAGAGAGATAGAATCGGGAAAGAACAGGTGCATTGAAGTGGCTGACGTAAACGCCGTTCACGAAGTTCGCGCGTCGAATCACTAGCGGGATCGGGGCCCGAAGAATCGAAGTAAGTGGTCGATGAGCAACGCCTGTGCAGCGCCGGAAGCTTTGCTTTACGGAAAGCGATAGCGGGCGATTTCAAATGGAGCCCCTTTCCTCGAGAGTCTTACATTTACGTTTCGTATCTTTTGTTGGCCATTGATTCCGTCTTGTTCATATGTCTTCTTTCGGTTATTCCTAAAGGCTTTCGTTCCTTTCTTTATATTTCAGGACGCCGTTTCTTTTCGGCCAAGAAGTGCTTTCAAGGATAAGTTCTGTTGGCCGATGGTTCAGGCTCCTGAGAAAGGGCCATTAAACCGTAGCAGTTTTGTCACAAAAACGGTCAATTTTACGCTTTCGTGTGTATAATTTTTTTTTCTCAACAGCCTTGATAGCTAGGCGCAAGAAGCATAATTTGTGCTTGTTACAAATACTTGGGAACAAGTTTGCAGATGGAGCTCGTAAAAAATTTCGCAATCTGGTTCACAACTTTATAACGATTCTCCAACGTCCATTCCGTTGCTTTCTTTATCTTTTGTTTCAATCCTTCATTTGTGCATTTGTTGACTACCCGCTTTTGCAGAATAGTCATCGTTACGACCACGAAAGAACATATTTCCTTTCAAGAGAAAAAAAAAGCGAGCACGTTTTTTTTCGTGCTGAGTAGTCTCGGAGCAAAACATTTAAAAGCAGGCCACAACATTTTTTTTTTTTTTTTTTGCCGAGGGGGCAAGGATATTTTCGCTATGGAAGCCAATAACAAACCGAGACATGGTGCTCTAAGCTGCAGGGAACGAGCAAAACATTAACAAACAAATAAAGTAGTGGATTGACATGCAACAACAAGAAAAAAAAAAAGAAGAAACCCGTCGTGGTGGCTTAGCGGCTATGGTGTTGCACTGCTAAGCGCGAGGTCGCGGGATCGAATTCCGGCCGCGGCGGCCGCATTTCGATAGGGGCGAAATGCAAAAACACCCGTGGTCCCGTGCAATGGGGGCGCGTTAACGATCCCCAGGAGTTCGAAATTTCCGGAGTGCCCTTCTGCGGTGTGCCTCAGAATCATACCATGGTTTTGGCTCGTGAAACCCCAGAATTTATTTTTTTTTTCAGAAATAGAAACAAGAAACAACGAATGTAATAAGTAACAAAAAAAATGGTGTCATATGTTAAACGCAACCAGATCAACAAAAAATAAATTAGGTGTTGCATATGGGCGGGAGTTCGGCAGGGAAAGAATTGCGTACGCTGTATAAGAGACACAGCCGCAGTGAGGTTAGCGAAACGTCTTGCGTGTGTTGCAGACGGCGTGTTTTCATTATACGGTACAGAGATGACGTACTCAAGAGCACAAGTTACATTTGTTCATGCATTAGAAAGCTCCCATGACTAATCCATGCTGCTGCCAGTGGGCGTCTTACGGCCTAATTTTACACTCAGGATCTCTCCCTATTCGTACTGGTCCCGCTTTTTTTTTTTTTTTTTGCGGAGAGTGTTTGAGCACTAGGGTTAGTAAATGAGCCCGTACACGTGACGCCCGAGACTTCGCTACACAGCATGAGCCCAGCGCACTCGCAGACTGTTGGGGCTCCTGCGCACGGCTCAATATCTTGCGCCTGCGCTGCATATGAATACCTGATAGTCAGAAGACCTCAACAAATTTTTTCATGAAATTGGACTGGACAAGAGGCCTTGAAAAATCTTGGACCACGCAAAGTTTTCACGACCACCTTCATCCTCATAATCAACGTCTTCTCTATGCTTTCTTTCTACACAATTTCCCTGTCCCCCAACGCCGAGTAGCAGGTAGGAACATTGATTCTGCTCGACCTCTCAGATTTTCTATCATAATATATATATATATATATATATATATATATATATATATATATATATATATATATATATATATATATATATATATATATATATATATATATATATATATATAGTGCGTCTATTCTTCTATGCAGACGACAACGAAGATAGGGACATTAACGGATCAAGCCACAGGGATGCTTTTCTTGCAATTTACAATTTTATTAGAGATACCAAAAGAATACCTTGCTGACTTTCTCAAATTATCAATATTTTCTAATATTTCATTTATTTACGTTAACTTATTTATCAAAATTCTACACAATATTTTCATCACACGTCTAAATTACAGTTCTAGTCTCACGCTCCACAATTTAAATCTAGTTTGGCTTTACTGCTAAGCATACGAAAAACCGCCTGCTTCTTGGCCAATCCCCCATAGTTGGTATGCGCCACTGTCTGGGACACAAGACAAGACAAGACAAGATTTCGTCTAGTGGGTCAGTGGGATTCGGCGAGGATGAAGAAGACGTGTCTCTGGCCTGTTTTGTACTTGAACAAGTTGTCCTGCCGCTCTTGAACGTCTCCCTGTCTACTGTCCACGTTGTACTGCGACACTGGTGGAGGTGCGGGGTACTCTGGTGGAGGTGCGGGTAGTCGTCG
The DNA here is from genome assembly GCF_050947875.1 of Dermacentor variabilis. Classification (NCBI taxonomy): domain Eukaryota; kingdom Metazoa; phylum Arthropoda; class Arachnida; order Ixodida; family Ixodidae; genus Dermacentor; species Dermacentor variabilis. The sequence continues at coordinate 113,221,809 of NC_134576.1, forward strand.
ACTGCTAGGCCTTACCCCGGAGTTCTCCCCTCTTCAACCACCTCTTTCTAGGAGCTCCACACATCTCGAAATGGCCGAAACCAGCACAACGCAAGCACCCCAAGGCAGCCGGTTTTCCAGTCCACAGCAAGTAACCGTTCTGCATCGTATGGTTCCCGATCGCTATCGCGGAGCAGTCTTCGAAGACATTGAAGACTGGCTTGAAAAATATGAACGCGTGAATATATATATATATATATATATATATATATATATATATATATATATATATATATATATATATATATATATATATATATATATATATATATATATATATATATATATATATATATATATCACATGAAAACGGACACGTTGCACCTAGGTCAAAGGGGTTGGAAATCCTCTTGCCTTGTTTCCCCGAATCTCTTCGCGCCATTTATGCATCCTGCGTGTCTGAAGGCGGAGGCGCCATAGCCGAGCATGCGTGGACTTTCTGAAATTAATTGCGCATTCGTAAGGCTCCTAACTCCTGTTAAGTACCAGTACGAGTTCGCTAAGGTATACCTACTATACCGTAGTAGCGTTCGCTCGAATTCGATTATTCCCGTTTCAAGTTGAACAAATCTGCTGCCGAGCGACGCCTGCTTGAAGGCCACGCGCGAGACTCAGCTGACCTCCAATTGCATCGCGCTTGGCGCTACAGAGGTGGCACCTGCGCCCTCGGGACGCACGAAAATGATCTCTTTTCCCCACACAATGCTACAAAAGTACACGTGCGTGAGTAATGCGATTGAAAAGATATGTGATAATACTATAATAGATTTTCGTTACGTGAGGTTTTATGCAAGCGACCCCTTCTGACCGATTTTAAAGGTATTTCAGCAAATAATAAAAACGAGAACTTAATATATGGCAACCCTCTAGCCCGAGTCGTCTTAGATTGTGGAGATACTGATTTTAATGAAATCTGGAGTCGTTTGCCTGACTGATGGCCTGGAACGCTACTCCAGGTGTTGGGTGAAAGGTATGATGTACTGAATGATTACGCAGACTAACACACGCCACATACACTTGTAGCCCCGCATATACTCATATTGATTATACAGATTGATTAAAGGCCATCTCAGAAATGTCAGACGTACTTTCGCTTCGCATAGTGCGCATTCAATGTGTCGCGACAGGCCGAAGCTTTTCCTCACTTTCAGGCTACAGTCATTACACAATTAGAGGAGCTCGCCTTGCCGTGAACACCGTATCTGTCTCGCTCCAGTTGTACACACGAACAATTATTTTTTAAATGATCAGGGGACGTATTTTTACACGGTCGCTTTTGGTGAGACACTGTCCCCTTCACGCGACGTAATGCTTAACCAGCAAATAAGGTTATCGGATCTTGCCCAACAAGACAATAAGCGCGCACTTGAAGGGATACTGCCGAAAACGACCATCATAGAAGGCGTTCCCGGTACTCCAAAATTCTAGATGTACCACCTCTTAGGTGGTGACAAAGACCCCGCTTCTTTAGTCTCAGTGGCTTGAAGTGAACCGGCATGTTGAACCTTCTACAGCTTCTTTTCTTAGAGAGGACTCTAATCTTTCACGTGTTTCATCTGTGCCTCTCGATGATATAGCTTAAGAAACGATGCTCGCCAGAGACAGATAAACCTGAGAGTGCACTGACAAGGACAAGCGCCAACTTTCAGCTGAAGGCACTCGTCCGTGTCAATACTCTCTCGTCCTTGTCGGTCGCTGGCGCAGGATCTTTCTTAAGCGTAATAAGCCAACTCGTCCGACAAGTCTTATTGACCGTCGTTACGGCTTCGTACGAGACTTCGTACGGTAGAGCTTCATACGACGCTAACAAGTAGCACACCCAGAGAGATTACAAAGGCCAAACTTTAATGAAAATGTACACAAAAGTGTGGTAAGCATAAAAAAATCATAGTTTACCCATAAGGCGGAAGGAATGAATGTGATAGCAACATGTTAGAATAGTACACAAAGTGTAGGACTCGTAGTTGTAGTGGCAGTATGAATTGAAGTAAGCTGAGTAAGTAAAAACGAGCTGTTGTGCTACAAGTCCTCTGTATGAGCCTTGCCTTCGGACAATTTCATTTATGTTTATTAATTAACGGAAACGCCTTTCTTAGTGACTTTACCAACACTTTTCCGTGTCGGGTATGTTTCAAACCTCCTTCCTTGGCCCATCATGGCAGCAGTGCACAGCCGCGCCAATAAAATTACACCATTTGCAGGTTTGTGCTCTGTTATTGCTTCCCACTTTTAATGTTTGAGAAGCTTTATTAAAAAAGGCTTGCGCTGTCGGTGTTTTGCTTCATGTCATTTGTTTGTGGGCTGCCATTCTCGATATTCTGGGGAATAATTTTGGCAAGAATGTAAGACCTGGTACGAGTCACATTATTGATAGAATGGTGTGGCTTTATAATCCACATATACCGCATATCACACAGCATGGTGTGTGATAGAACATAAACATACCTAAATATATACGGAACATCACGGCGACGCCAATAGCCAAGGCGATGACGACGGCAAATATTATCTTGCAATGTCCCTGTAATTGTTATCGCAATAAAATGCACCCCATTTCTGACGTATCACAATGTCCTGCAAGAAATAAACATGGCGCACGATCTTGGCAGTACTGGAAGTATTTTCGTCTGCGTGTTTGTGCGTGCGTGCGTGCATGTGCGCGTTTTTGGCAATTCAGTATAGGAGTCGGTCCTTTCTGGCCCGACGCAGTATGAAGGCCACCCTCGTAAGTAAATGTTGGCGCTGCTAAATTTGTGCACGAAGAACACTTCACTCTACGTAATGCCACTTTTTACCTACGATTAGCAATAACGCTGTAGAAGGACTAGCTTGCTGTTTTACTATTTAGTTGTCGGGCACCACGCTAGGTGTTCAAAATTCAAAGCCCTGGTGGACACCCCCCCCCCCCCCCCCCCCCCCCCCCGACAACAGCGGTGTTGCCTATGGCAGTATGTGTCATAAGTGCAGATGCGCCGTGCCAGCAGTCGCATTGCTCACAACCATATTTGCTGTCAGTGGTACTGAACGCGAGCACCAAACACAGAGTAAAGTAAAATGAAAAATAAGATTAAGCTGGAGCATCGCGTGAACATCTTGAAGGCTAGTCATAAAACAATCAAGGAAATCTTCATTGGACGCATGCGCTCACCACATGATACGCAAGTGGTAATTTATAACTTCTGAGCGCGCGTAGAGCGTGAGAGAGTCGACGGCAGAGCACACGGCAAAGGTGGATATGTGGCGAGGGAACCACTAAGAGCTACCGCATACCGAACAGTGTCTTGAAAAGGTGCGGCAACTATGAAGTCCCTATGCCCCAAGAGTCATCGTGTAAATAGGCCCTTGAGAGAAGATGGTGAGCGCCGTCAGATGGGGTGGGCTTGCCGAGGCTAGCTGCCTTGCGTCATGCTGCCTCCTAGATTTTTCCCCCTTCCTTCGTGGCCCCAAATTGTCTAAGCGAAAGCTGCATCGTCAACGCTACATCGAATCACGATTCATGAAAGCACGTATCGTCCGACTCCGCACTGGACAACAATGGGCACAACAGCTAGGTATTCCCGTTTTCCTGACATTCTTTTTTTTTTTAGGGCAGTCTTTTTAACAGACTTCACACGGATTTGGCGTATCGGGGATCTGGGTGTCTTGTATCTACTTGCAGGCAAAAAGACACAAAGCAAGCACTCATTTCGCGCCTCCAGAGAGCTTTAGGAAGTCGCAAGTAAGACGAATCAGTACATGGGTCTTAACGAGGAAAAAGCGAGAATTACTCGGTGAGTAAGCAAAATTATCCACACGGGCGTATTTAGCACCAATAGTCTTAAAATGACACACATTGCAACATACTCCTGAAGAGGGTGCACCGCCGTATATATAGACAGGTTGAGGCAAAGCCGCCCTACGGCACACTATTGGGAAACGGAGCGAGTATGCTTCGATCAAATAGGCGTCGCGCGTTAAAATGGCGTCTGGAAGCAAGCTTCGGCGGTGCCCACAAGAATTAAGAATTAGTTGCAGAGTGGGGAATATTAACGCTGTGATATAACGGTAACATAATAGTGGAAAAGTAACCACATTGTGCCATTGACAGCACTATCTCCATGACCAGCCCGCCTGGCAAAATAAAATAAAGTGTGTGTGTATGTGTATGTGTGTGTGTGTGTGTGTGTGTGTGTGAAGAGTAATAGACGCTGTTTTCTGCAACTCTTTAGCGGACATGACTCCCCGCCTAAAAATGAAAAAATAATATCTGAAAGTGCCAACCAGGCGCCAACGCTAAAAAAAGCATATTTGACGCAATTGCGCATCAAACACGATACAAACAAATGCAGAAAAGAGTGAATAACCAAGAAGGAAAGAAAGCCAGGAGGATAAGGAAATATAATCAACACTTATACATTGATTCACTTAAACCGTTACGTACGTCGGCTATGCCTTCTCTAGCGTCCATACTTCGTTGACCCTTCCTTTCTTTCTTCGTTTTTTTTTGTTGCGCTCATGCGACGTACGCTGCGCGCCGCATCACGTTGCCTCCATGACCTTGACTTTACCGATTTCTTTATTGTTTGTATTATGTCTGCAAAATAAAGAGAACTCAGTAAGACTCCCTCATGAAATATACTTTTGCTCAGAGCTCACTCGCAATCAGCCTCACAAAAATTCTACTCAGCTGGGCCCCGCCGTGGTAACATCGTTGCTTTAGCTTTGCGCTGCCAAGACCGAAGGTGCGGTATCCAATCGTGCGCTTCGACCACTTTTCCATGGCTGAGGAGGAGGAATAAACTTTTATTTTGGAAACAGTAGTCCGGGGTAAGCCCCGGTTCTACTCTCGGTGGGAGGTCTCCTCATTCCAAGAACCCTCTGGCCTTCGCTGCTTCCTTGGCCCTGCCGACGAGACGTGGTTGTTGTTCCAGGTCCTCGGAGACGAGCTTAGCCTCCCACGTTTCTATGAGGTCTTCGCTTTGTCTAGCGTTGCAACAGTCTCTCGGTGAAGGCAATGAGAAACGCAAAAAAAAGCATATGTGTGCTGGGCATTCGGTGCAGAAACGTTAAAGAACCCAAGGTGGCCAAAGTTAATCCGCAGTCAATCACTACGACGTGCCCCATAATCCTATCGTTGTTTTGGCCCTTGAAACCCCAAAGTTTCGTTATTCAGCCGGGCTCACACTCAGACTCACGTGTCAATCAGAGTCTGAGCGAGTGTGAGATAGTCGACTGATGAGTGAGCTTGGCGACCTGTGTACCTTAGTACCAACCGTCAGTAGAAAGAGCAGATTTTGCAAATCAGCTTCTGCGTCTGGAATATAATTTGTTATTTTTATTTAAAGGGCGTTGTCCCACTGTACATACACAGATATGTGTTGCACATGTCGTAGCTCCAACCACACAAAGCACAAACTATTCTGCAGACTGAATCACTCGCTCTCATTAGGAGCCACATGCTTGCGACACTATCGTGAGTTGTACTGTTATACTATTTGGGTCACGGAGGAAGGACAAATGCGTCCACTGTCACTTACTTACAGCAGCTGGAGCTTGCTCGCGGAAACAGCGATGAGCAATCACGACTCATTGGCACAGCCGTTAAGAGGGACAGCCCCTGACACGAAGTCTTTAAGGGCGTCCTGAAATATAAGTCACATCGTTCGCGCTTGTTCGTCGTCGCTGATGGGTCATCTGACGCGGCAGCAGCCGGCAACCAGCTACCACCAAGCTATGGCTGTATTTCTGAGCATCCAACCTGATTACTAGCAGGCATCGACTCAGGGTAATAGACAGCTACACGCAGCACCCTTTTATGACACCTGATGTGTTACGATGTAGGTGTCATATGTTGACGTCATAACCACCACCAGCACACGCGCGCACAAACTCCGCCTTTGTACGTAGGTCCACACACACACTGCCCCGGCTTCGCTACACTCGCCTAGCCTCTCTGTTTTCTTTATCTGATCGCACCGAATTAGTTTACGGCCTAGCCGAGCAGATGGCGCTCGCAGCGGGCGGGCCAGGCTCGCCTTAGCGACTATGTGGTCATGGAGGAGGCTTTGTTTGTTCTTTAATCTCGGGAGCTGGATAAATGGCAAGCCGTGTACCGCGGCTAACAGGCTAGCAAACAAACAGCTCAAAGAGGAGCCTGCGTCTCACGCACGTGTGTGTGTGTGTGTTCATGTGTGTGCAGTTTGCTCCGAAAGTACCACGGCTCGCTTGTTTTCGGCGTCTGCAAAACGGACCATAAGCGGAGCCCATAAATCTCGTGCGTGGACCAACGGGTGCGTTGTGCAAGTGTAGCCTAAATGAGAGAAACGTTAACACACGAGAAGCCTCGAAAGGCCCCATTCTTCTTTCTTTTCTTTTTTGAGGGGAGGGTTACAAGGGGGGAAGAAGGGGCGTGTGTGTGTTTAGCGTAGCTTACGTGTACGGCAAGCCACCAAAATAACAAAGTGATAGAATTTGACTTCTCACTTCGTTGGTTTGTTGCACCGTGGATGGCGGCCAAGTAGTTTCTATATTATTGGTAGATAGATAGATAGATAGATAGATAGATGGATAGATAGATAGATGGATAGATAGATAGATAGATAGATGGATAGATAGATAGATGGATAGATAGATAGATAGATAGATAGATGGATGGATAGATAGATAGATAGATAGATGGATAGATAGATAGATGGATAGATAGATAGATAGATAGATAGATAGATAGATAGATAGATAGATAGATAGATAGATAGATAGATAGATAGATAGATAGATAGATAGATAGATGGATAGATAGATAGATAGATAGATGGATGGATAGATGGATAGATGGATAGATAGATGGATAGATAGATGGATAGATAGATGGATAGATAGATGGATAGATAGATGGATAGATGGATGGATAGATGGATAGATGGATAGATAGATGGATAGATAGATGGATAGATGTCAGCGTAAATAAAATTTACAATTTACAAATTAGACAAAAAAATACTTAGCCTCTGTTTATCCTGCAAAATTTTCTTTCTGAACAAACTAATAAAGCAAGAACTTCTAAAAGAACCAGCTTATGTGTCTTCCAGAATCTATCACCCGCAAAAAGTTACAGTTCCCTTTAGTCGAATAAATGTATTCTTTGACTCCTTTTTGCACAAAATATGTATCGAGTGGAACAACCTTCCCTCGTCAATCACCTGTATAGAAGACAATGATTTTCAAGGTTGGCATTAATGACTACATATCTCGCACTAGTTAACTAATATTTTCACTAATACTGTGTTTGGCGTTTGTTGTTTTCTATTTGCTTTATTTGAATGACCTTGTCGCGCGCTAAGTCTGCAACGTATTTAAGGAATTTTTTGTTTTCGTGGTAATGCTTTGTTGTTACTGATGTTTTTTTTTTACGTACATTCTACCCATCCCCTTTATTACGCCCAATGTGCCTTGAAGGTGTTGTGAATAAATAAATAAATAAATGTTTTTGCTATTTGCAAGCACGAGAAACACGTCGACAGCACCTATTACAGAATGCACGGAAACAGCTTCGCCCTGCAGTTGACATTAACTAGGCTGCTGTTGTAAAGGTGGAGATGATGACGATGATACACAAGTCTGGAAAATTGCTTCAGAGAGACCGCCTCTGCAATGCATTGCGTTTTGTTTTGTTCAGAGTGGCGGTTTTCGAAGCGTACCTAATAACAAATCTACGGATTTTTAAGCTTAAACCTGGCTGTTACAAGAAACACCGTTCCACGAGTTCTCCGAGTAGTTTGTCACTTGATCCATTGTTCCTTGATTCCCCATCCCTTGATCCTTTGATCCCTTAATGACTTATCCCTTGTCAGGGATAACACGAACGTAAACTTTCTCCCCGGATTCAGGCATAAGCCTGTTACATTTAGCTACGTTGGTGATCAGCATTCACCTTTTTATCCGGCAAATTACTATGTATTGCTTTTTTCGCCACTATCCAAAATTCGGAACTTCGAAATTTTAATAAATGAACTATGGGCATTCTAGTGCGTCAATTACTCCGGTAAGCACTAACTGTCATAACTATATTTTATCTTTCTACCCTTTTTACTTCTTTATCACTACGCGGTGGCGAACCTTGCTCAGCCCTGGCTAATCACCTTTACTTTCTTTATTTCTGCTCTACCTCTTTCAGTATATTACGGCAGTGATGTGCAGAATGAAGTAATCAATAACTACAGATGGAATCAAGGATGTAAATTGATATTCATAAAAATTGTAATAGCAAAGCGCAGTCAGAACCTGCAGCATATAACGAATAAGGACAAACAAAAACAGTATTCTCCGAACGTTGACTTCAGGAAAAAACGAAAGCAAGATGAAAAGCTAAGCAGACGACACAGTGATGGAAAGTGAGGAAAACCAAGACAGCCAGGCAGACAGGTCCGAGTAGTTCGCCAATGAAAGACGATGTGCGAAGTGGCCAAAACCGTCCCGTTCTTTTTTAAAGCTGCCTTCATTCTCTCTCGCCTTGCTCAGCTACTCGTTTTCATAGCCATTGTTGTTGCCTTCTGTTCCTTGTTATTCTCCTCCTTTATAAGCAGCCAAAAAAAAAGGGGGGAAGAATGCAGACGACGCCACGACACTGGACAGATGGCTCGGTGAAAAAGCAAGTCCTAGAAGCCTTTCCCAGACGACAACGCCTGTCCCTTCTTCTTATGAACTTTTTTTGCACATTTCAACAGCAAAAAGAAGAAAAAAAAACTTATGGCTTTATATCCCGAGAGCCTTTTGGACAGCTGCACGACTAGATCCTCGGTCCGTTTGTTTTCAGCTCTGTGTGGCCTCAGGCTTCGGACTTGGCTTTTTCAGACATGTTTCATGCTCGGTGCAATAGAGCGCGGGCTTGCACTGAAAGAAACAAAGAAGAATGCCGTGGAATGATAAATGGTAGAAGGTGCAATGCCAGGAGAATAGGTAGGTTGCGAAGAAAAAGAAAAGAGACGTTAGAAAATAAAAAAAAAAGACAAGTACGGTTTGCCCGAAAATTAGCCACTTACTTTTGTATTCCGTGCCGCCCTTAGGCTTTGGACACGGCATCAATTTCTTCTGGATGGCTACGTACCGTTACGTTACGGAAAGACGGGGCGGGGCAGTCGTGCGTGTATTACCGTGGGGGACAACATTGGAAAGATAGATAGAAGGGAGGAATAGGTTTGCAAAAGCGATTTGGCTGCCTGGAAGAAACAAACCCTGCGACGTCAGTATATAGGCTACTACGTGTTTGTTTCACAGAATGTAGGCACCTACACGGCGTGGCGCAACTGACAGAGGCGCGCGCAATCAAGCGAGGAAGCAGTTGCGTGGCTAAAGCTGCACTGAAGATACGCGAGATGTGGCCGCGTTTCAAGGCCTTGCGACACGTGAGGATTTCGTGTGCGAGAGCATTTGACGCGTAAGTCTGGCGCAGAGCGCAATCCTTCGGACGCGTTTCTTTGGACAAACTTCTATTCTGTGGTGGCGCAATTGCTGACATAGCGGCGCCGTGTTTTTACTGCGGCCGCAGTGAATATCTCGAAGCTAAGTCCACTGTGCCTGTACTTTTTGTTATGGTGTCATAGTCATCGATAAGACCTCGCTATCATCAGACTGTCTTCTCCTTTTTGCCCTTTTCGCACAGCACAAAATAGTAATATTAAAAAAATAATTTTGCCCATCCCCGCATCGTGGCATCGAACTCGTACCTCTGTGGTAAGCTGTGCCGTTGTTCATTGTGGCCACTGTGAAATTCCAACATTTTGTCAGCTCTGATTGGTCAACAAGGCAGCTATGTTTTTTTCTTATTGGCTCAAAACGAAGTTGTCAATGGCGGAGGAGGTGGAAGGCGTTGAAGCGTTCGTTACGCCTACATAAACGCTGCCGAGAAAGCAGCGGCTGTCATTTGTCAAATGCTTGGCTTTTGCATCATACCTTTGTTTAAAAAAAATATGCGGTTTTACGTGCCAAAATCACTTCCTCATTGTGAGGCACGCCGTAGTGGAGGACTCTGGGAATTTCGACGACCTGGGGTTCTTTAACGTGCACCTAAATCTAAGTACACGGGTGTTTTCGCATTTCGCCCCCATCGAAATGCGGCCGCCATGGCCGGGATTCGATCCCGCAAACTCGTGCTCAGTAGCCTAACACCATAGCCACTGAGCAACCACGGCTGGTATATCCCTTTGTTTGACCATTGCAGATCCCATCAAAGCATCCCCTTTCCTGTGAAGCTCTGCCTTGCGCGGAACGCTACGCCAGGATATTTAATGAAAATGAATAGGGAATGCAAGTTGGGAACCAAGAACGTGAACTTGGGATAGTACGGGACAACTGCGCCGGCGTTTATCTTCTGTTCGTGTAGCCCTCTAGCTCGTGCTGTTTTTCAGACGGTCGGTGGCTAACCGCCCCTCACTTAATGGGGCGTTGCTGGAATATGACGACGTTTCCCTGTACACGAAAAAAAGAATGCCAAGCAACATTTGTGTACGCATATAGGGACAATATGGGGCTGAAACTTGGAGGTTAACAAAGAAGCACGAGAACAAGTTGAGGACCGCGCATTGAACGATGGAACGAAAAATGCTAGGCGTAACGTTGAGCGACAGGGAGGGAACGGCATGGATCAGAGACCAAACGGGTGTAGTCGATATTTTAGTTCACAATTGGAGAGAAAAGGAATGGAGCTTGGCAAGCCATGCCCAGCTAGTCATGCCTAATGCTTAGGGCCGATAACAGGTCTACCATTATAAATATAAAATGGGTGCCAAGGGAAGGGAAGCGAACTCGAGGACGGCAGAAAATTAGGTGGGCCGATGAAATCGAGAAAGTTAGAGGCGCAAGTTCGAACCAGCCAGCGCAAGATAGGAGTAATTGGAGATCGCAGGGAGAGGACTTCATCCTGCAGTGGACATAAAATATGCTGCTGCTGTGATGATGATGATGATGATGATGATGATGATGATGATGATGATGATGATGATGATGATGCTGATGATGATGATGATGCTGATGATGATGATGATGATGATGATGATGATGATGATGATGATAGGGACAATGCAACAGCACTAGAGTATGGAGCACGTGTACGAATGGCGCCACACGAAATCGCATGAATCCCTCATCGCAGGACGACGTACGGCAGAGAAATGTAAGGCGATCATCAAGCCAGCATTCCACCGCGACAGCCGGCATTCGCCGCGTTAATGCACTTTGTCGTCGAGCTGCATGGACTCCCTGGGGAAAGAATGCGTGCACCGCTAACACAGGTCGAGCGTCACCCCGAGTGCCTGCCATTTTTCCCCGGCACAAGTCAGTCTGTATCCCTAATTTAGGGAAGCGAGCGGTTGCGTGTATCGCTATATCGTGTCGCCCTGCAGCCCGTTTCCGTTTTAATGCGTTTCCACGCGAGAGCGGTTGTTTTTGCCACTTTGCAGACGAGGCTCGTAGGATCAGCGTGCCTTGCGAAAAGTGTTGTGACAAACTGCGATCGTGGCATCGTTTGAAGCCGGGCTTGGTACCCCGTCTGTGTATGGGTGCAGTTGGATCAGAGGCAAACTATAGCTGCCTACCAGATTATTGCTCAGTGAAGGTGACTCCAGAATGTTCTATTAGTTAGCGAATATTTGCCACAGGAAACATTTATGGAAGGACGTCGCCATAAACCAACAGTGGATCATGATCATTATGATCATCATCATCGTCGTCGTTGTCGTCGTCGTCGTCGTTAACGTCACCGTCTTTTTGCACTGATGGAGTCGTAGATAGCGATAACGTAAGTTCGGGACAATCACCAGTATAAAAATTTCAATGGTAATAGGTAGCTCATGTTCACAAAAAATTGGAGGACACTTAAGCTTCGCATTTCAGAGTGGAGGAGGAGGAGGAAGTAAACTTTATTGCCCTAGAAAGAGTAATTCAGCGGTCGGGCCGGATGTCTTCATCTTCTATTGGTTGATGCCGATCTCCGGCCTGCATGGTTGGCGCCCCTATTCCAGGGCACCACTGAGCGTGGCTGCTCGTCGGGCATGATCCACCAGCCTCCGTTGGAGGCTAGGGTCGCCGCTGGAGAGCACGCTCTCCCACTGCTCTGCACTGGGATTTTCTATTTTGTGGAATGCCTTATTCGTATTGCACCCCCATGTGATGTGATACAGTGTGGGTATTGCGCCACACCACGGGCATGTGTCCCTGTATTGACCTGGGAAGATTTTGTATAGTTGATGTAAATTTGGGAAAGTTCCTGTCTGCAGCTTTCGCCAGTAAACTGCCTGTTCTTGAGTGAGTGTATTGTGAGGCGAGGGATATTTGATCCTCGTCCCTCTATGGTAATTTAGTGTGTCAGAGTACGTTAGTATCACTGTCATGAAGTCCTCAGGATCTCTGTTTAGGTCCGCTCGGTTTGTATGCTCGCGAGCGATCCTATCTACCCTTTGGTTGTCCTCAATCTCAGTGTGCCCCAGTACCCAAAAGATGGTGTGTCTAATGCGTTTATTCTGTTGGCCAGCGCGGAGGAAGATTTGGAGCGCTTTTAGACCGATTCTGCCGTTAATGTAGTTTCGGCATGCTTCCTTGGAGTCTGTTAGAATTATAAGGGATCTATTTGTGTGGTAGCCCTCCACAGGTGCTAGAGCAACAGCCATTTCCTCTCCCTCGATTATCGTACAATCCCGTGCCGACGCGCAAGCGATTTCCCTATAGTCCGAGCCTATTACTGCCGCGACGACTCTTTGTTCTTTTTCCCTTCGTTCTCGAGGATATACCGCGGCGTCCGTGTATACCGTGCTCGCCTTGGTTGCTAGGTATTTTTCTACCTACTTAACGCGACAGCGTTCGAAGATCCCCGACTGCTTCTCACGTTTCCTGGCAACTGCAGCCTATGTAACCGCCATCTTTAACCGGAAACGCTGGGGGCGAACGCTATGCACGAAGGAGAGCTTCCCAGTAGAAACGCGGCCTCCTACGTGGGCAGCGGATGCGCCAAGGCGAGCGCCATCTGGAGGTGTTGCAAGGAACCGAGTGCGCCACTCCATCAAAGGTAGAAACGCCCGAAAAGGGGTTTGCGTTTGGGTTTCCGCTTAACAGGATTGCGTTTTCTCGTATGCTCAAATCACAGTCCGACGCAATCATGTCTGCAGGTTGTGTGTAAGTCGTACTTTACGAATTTTGTGACGCATTTTACTTTGAGAAATTCAATTAGTTCAGTAACGGCTCTGCGCTACACGGAGGGCCTGCGTGGTTGACTATGTGTGCTTCGGAATGGTTTTTGGCTCACAAGGTGGTTGTCGCCGGACGCCGGCACCGGCTTTGCTGCGACATGGGGCCGTTAGAACTATCGCGTTAAAATACATAATTCCAAGCAATGAGAAAATCTGCACACGAAACAAATAGTACCTTTCTTTAGGTTCAGACATCAAGGACACCGCCGGCAACACTCTTGGCAGTAACCTCGTACAAGCATTGATAATGTCACTCATGTCAATGTCACTAACACTCCTGGCAATGTCGATGTTATTAATATTTTCAATGTGACGCGACTCGATCATTTCACAAACAAAAACATTCGTGAGGAATACTCCCGACTCAGGTATACTAATTCTCGTTACTAACGTTATTCCAATCAACGTATATTGCATGTTTTGCGAGATGTTCGCAGGAAAGTTCCCAAGCGAAGTTTTCACAATCCACCTCAAGACAACAGAACGAAGAATACTTTCAAAACAGCCGAGCAGAACAACTGTGACCGTCTAGCTTCGACTGGAGGGCTTCCCTGCAGTGCACCCATCTCTCGGGAGAAGTGCGTGACGACAGCCGCACTTGCTTCTCCGCGAGCAGCCAGCGCATTAGAGCTTACAGATATCGCGGAGCCATATGTGCGACAGCGTAGTCGCCTGCCGCCTGCCACGCGGTGTTGCTGTCGCGAATATCTCTGTCTGAACACTCTCAGGCTTATGCAGGCATCCGGCTGAAACCCGTAAAGTGCTCGGCAGCTCAAGCCGCTCCCCGAACCGCGCGGAACAACGCGGATGCTGAACTGCTGAAAGGCTTGCTTCGCTGCTGGAAGCGGGGAAACCTGATGTGGCCGTCTGCCTAGCGAAGCTCTAATGGCAGCTGCGCAGCAGCCTCGTAGCAGACGACATGAGTGACACGCCTTCGCTTGCTTTCACGAGGCTCGTCAGCCCGGCGTGCGAAGTTGGCAGACGTTGCTTTCTCGTGCGTCCTGAATTAATGAGCACTGTGAAGGTGGCTTGCTTCTTTCGTTTTTTCCTCTTCCCGTATTAAACACACGTGCGTTACACTCCGCGTATGCATCCCTGAACATTTTGCACGCGCTTGTCGACAGAGGGAGCTGCGAGACAACTGGACGCTATGATTAGTGCTGCCTGTTAGCCACCGCTCGACACAGCGTGGGGGTTTCCTACAGGGAACTTTGTCCATTCAGATTTCGCGTGCGTCTGTGTTCGCGTATGTGTGAAAGCGAGTCGGAGAGAGAGCGAGTTATTGAACGCAGATTTTAGACGGGTATTTGTTCTGCGAAGTTATTTACCACGTGTTTTTGAGACGAAGCTACAATTTCTTAAAAGCATTTAAGGCTTCGTAACCTCTGTGTCAATTTTGCACGTCCGTTCTTGGGCATTACCCAGCAATGGGCAAGTACTAAGTGGCACATATCCAGTTGCACGTATACCCAGTGCCGTAATTGGCTGTTCGAGCACAGTAGCCCTTACCCCGTGACCGAATTTTTCCATTGAGACAGATGGTATATAGCCAGGACAGGTACCCAATCGCGTAATTCGTCTGCTCTGCAAGACAGCTCCCAGCACATACCCCAATTGCCTAAGTTTTCTATATATTGTATTGACAAGTGTATCCGGTGAGGAAACGATCAGGGAAGCCAAAACCTGAGGAATATTAAGAAACAAAACTTTCGCAGTGGTTTGATTTGATTAATTGATTTTGAGCACACTCGCCATAGTAGGCATGGGACCAAAGGCACGTAGCCTGACCGAGGAGTTTGCCAATGGTATAAATCAATCATCTTACATGTCTTAATCGGCAGACAGCAGTCTCTATACCTGTATCTCCAATGCAAACCTTAAAACAAAGCAAACTTTAAGCATATTACATAGCTACCTGTATTTACGGGTGCTTTACTTTTTTATTGCTGACATAATTTTTAAATATCACCCGTGACACGCAGCATAATACTACTTCTTGATCTAGGTTACTCTCCGAGGGGAACAAAACTTGCATAAAAAAAGAAAGAAATGGGGTGATCAACTATTTAACAGAGGTTTGCTAATTAACTTTTAAACTAAGTACATCACGCCACATATTGCATTTTAGTATTTGTAGCAGGTCACTTCCAAAGTCACATCCACTTTCAACGAATTCTGAGGATGACGCAAGTTTCGAGATGTGCGTTCTTGCGCTTTGCGACCGAATGCATTGGCGTTCCAGTAACATTTGAGCTTCTGTGCATAAAAAGGCGCTTTCATAACAAAGTAAGTCGGAAAAAAAAGAGGATTTTCACTCCAAGTATGACCGCACTTACGTGAAAACTGGTGCTACTTTCAAAATCCTTTCCAAGTGAACGTGTCCTGTGAGATCACTTGGTTCAGTTAGTGTATATTGCATTATGTGCGCTCAAGTAATTAGATTGAAAGTTGATCAGAGAACTTCGATGAATTTGTAACTGACGCACGTTTGATTTCTAGTGTTAGTGTAATGTACTCCTGTTCGTGTCAGCAGCTAAGTAAGTACATTTGTGCTGAATGGCACAGGTGGTTAAAAAAATTCTCTTAACGTTAAACGTAAAACACTGCGGTATATGTTTCCAGTGAGTGCACATAGCGGCACAGCTTTGAAGAGCTCCTCAACAAGGCGGGCTGAAGCCATAATATCGCGTCGAAAGCGCCGGGAAAGTTTACCGAGATGAGCTTCGCTCGCTCTGTTCAATCAATACGCAAGGAAAGCGAAAACTCAGGGTCATCAAGCGCGCCGGTTTAATGTTTGAATTTTAAGTAGAAGGAAAATAACTGCGCCTTCCACAACCTATATTTACTCTGCCTCCCTCTGTCACGAGATTGAATGAAGCTGTATCTTTAATCATTTTTTTTTGAACATCGACAGTGAAGTTCCGCGCTATTCCTCATTGCAGACAGAGAACAAAGTGAACTTTGCGGGAGGTTGTTATAAGGGCGTATAAGCGGCATACGGGCTTGTATCGCGAACGTAGTGCGTGTTTGTTCATGCTTCATTTTTGTTTATGTTTTTCAACACGTACTTTCAGAGTGGTCACTCCCAGAGAGAGAGAGAGAGAGAGAGAGAGAGAGAGCCATCTAACATCAGTGATTAATGTACTATGCGGGCGCGCCGTAATGAATGATTCCGCTTGATGAACGCAAGAGCCAGTCAGCCAGCCAGCCAGCGAGGCGGACTCCGACTAGATTTACCGCAGTTCGCATAATGCCCATGCCTGCGCAACGTACCGCGATTGCGATTGAAAAACTGGTTCAAAGATGGAGGCCAAGAAAAGCCGCATTTCTTGCGGCAAGCGTTCTTTCTTGGAAATTATATTAAACAAACACCACGAAGGCGTAGAGCATGGCGCTGACTTCTAAATGTTGTGTTTTCTTCGGAGCAGATATTTTAACACAATTCAACTGCAAAAAAAAGAAAGAATAGCAAGGAGAAATGGCAAATCGGCAATGCCGAATCCCACAGGAACAGGAAAGGCAAACGTAAATCCGAGCGCAGGAATTATTTTTTTTTAACGTCCCACCCATATCGCTGGTGCGTGCTGGGCGTGTTAGTATATGATAACTTGTATAACATCTTAGCGCCCGCAGACAAGGACTAAAAGGGAGACGTAGACGCCAGGTTGCGCGAAGAGCAACGCGATGATCAAGAACGCCCATTTCAAAATGCGTCCTTGACCCGGGTTATTAAAGTATAGGGTTTTGTTCTGAGCGACAACCGTTTACCGCTGCTTCCTACGTATTCCTTGTCGGAGCCGCTTGCTGACGCTGCCACAAAGCAAACTCACCCGGCGTGTTAAAGTCCGCAAAACAAGGAACCAAGCCACATTTATAGGACTTCTTATGCTTGCCTTCGTTACTTTCTAGCTCCCAACTTGGCAATGCAAAACTTAGGCACCAAAGCATTACGCAGACAAGATACGCAACAACTGTTGCTACTACTGCACGAATACATTCCGATATTCGAGAAATATCGCATCTCTTCCTTTCATGACTTCAGGGGAGGTATTCTGTAAGGGTCCACCTATAGTGGACATATTCATTTCGTCTGCTGCTGAAGCGCGGATTGGCTAGGGCTCCTGGTTTCTGCGGACGTGCAGCCGAGCCCAGCCAATCAGAACTTCAACGGAAGACGAAATGGACATGTCCACTACGTGGACTCTTGCAGAATAACTCCCCAGGTCCTCGAGAGCTGAACCTAAGCGCCACTGCTGGTGTTGTTGCTGCTGCTGATGGTGAAAAAATAAAAAAAAGGCAGCAAAGAGATTGATACGAGCGGATCTGCTACAGGAATAGGTCGCGATACAAGGTGAATAGAGAAGCTTTGAGGAAAAAAATAGAAGGGAGTGCTTACGTGGATCTATACAACAAATTCTAGAATGAAGAAAACATGTACAGCATAACCCAATAAATCAAGCAGGCTAGGTTATTTGCCGCCGTCCCATTTCAAAGGGGGGGGGGGCAATAAGCCATCATCATAATTATCATCATCGTCATCATCATCGTCATCATCATCATCATCACTGCAGTCACCGCCCCGCTTCAAAGGAGATGCTAACAGTAGCCATAATCATGACGTTGGGCCTTTAAAAAGAGACAAATTCACACCTAACATTCATGTCCTAAGTTTATATGCAGAACTAATTAGCTTGAAGAATAACTACCGTTAGTCAATTGCTCATATTGTTTTAAGGGCACATTGTTTACTTAAGATCGCTGGTTCGGTTAAGGAAGCTGTAATTGGTTCTCGCGAACATACCGAACATTGTATTCAACCAGAAAAGACCTCTAGATTGCTCTCGTTCCGCCGGGGATCATCCATACGTAGCCTACCCGTACGTGCTAGTGACATCCCAGGAAGTGATAAGCAATGGGAAAATAATAATCGAAACAGTATGTTTCCTCTGAAATGAAAAAAAAAAATCCAGATCTAGTGGAGTGAACGGCACGCGTGGGAGAAATTGAATCGCAGAGGGAGTGCAACGCAAATCAGATTGGCGCCCGTACAAAAGCTGGGCGAATGGCGCAGCGTTTCTGCCGTCTGGGTTACTGACGCAAAGAAACGCAATTAAACGCTTCCGTGCGCAAGGTCCCATTGCTCTAGCCTCTGATCTCACCTCCGTGGCGTGAAAGGGAAGTGAAGCAGAAAATAACCAGAAGAAAACCACCCCTTTCGTCGTTCTATTCTTCTCAATAGCAGACGACGTGCCAGGGACAGCAGACGACAAATCAAGATGATCAAGACGGAAGCAAACAAGTTGGATGGTTGTGACGAAAGTATTGAGCGAAGTTGGGGAAGCGTGCTGAAAGCGAAACAAAAACACGGCGCTGTATAAAAAGCACATGGTGAACAACAACGCAGGTCATAATGCGCATTCATTTAGCTGGCAAAACTTGTCAGAGAAAAACAAACGAACAGGCAAACAAAAGAAAGAAGCAACTTCAAGGTCGGTACCGCAACGTTGCGGTAAGATGAAAAAAAAAAAAAAAGGGGGGGGGGGTAAGAGCCATAGCGGTAATGGTACGTGAACTGCACTGCGACGCTACCGTCGAATGCTAAGCGACCCGCTGCCAGGAACAAACAAACAAACAAAAATAATGTAGCCGGCACTACTTTTGATGCTTCTACCAAGACAGAGCCAAGCACATCGGTCCGTTTTCTATCCAGCTTTTCCCTCCGTCAGCTAATGGGAAAAGGTTCTGGGTTCCTATCACCTAACCGGTCTTTCCTTCCCATATTGGCCTATGGTGCACCATTCTTCTGTTTTTCGTTTTCCCTGTTATTTTCCCTGCTTCTGATTAGCTGGCTCGGCCAACTCTGCTAAAGTAGTTGTGTCTCACGCTGCGTTTATTGCTTCTGGCCTTTTACGCAGCATATTTTCCTTCGGCGTCGCGTTCTGCCCAGCCGCGCTCTCTGCGGGAACCGCATTTCTTTTTCTTCTATGCTTTGTCATTTTTTTCTTGCTTTATCGTTCATTCGTGTGCTGTACAAAATGGCCGCGCCACCTTTCGGCCTGGTTTTCTTTCTGTCTTCATTTTCGCCTTGTACAAATTTGTCTCCCAGTCAATTTTCCTTTACCCACTTTCTTTTTCTTACCAGCTCCCCGCCTACAGCGAGGTTATGTTTTCCTCTTGTAGGTATTTTTCATTTTTTTTAGTCTTCTGGAACAGTTCGTCTGTCCCATACCTTGCCGTCGTCTGCGCTGACAGAATTAATGTGGTCACCCTTCGCCAAGCAGACCATGCCCGCAAAAGGGAGCGGTTGTCAAGAACGAAAGAACAAAAAAAGAAAAACAGAAAATAAAAGTCGAAGCCGAATGCCGGAGTGACAGGTGATCTATCAAAATGGCGCATAGCTTTGACGGGTACTCCTTCTCCTTGTCGCACATTAGCTTTAAACACGGCCCCAGACCAATACTTCTTTTTAACTTGTTTCTTTTTCTGAGCCTTATGTACCTCTGACGCGACCTGTGTCGGAACCTTGTTCATGTGTTCAGTGCGTTTAACGATGAAAGGTTTTGATTTGAATTACTTCAGCCTAGAAGAGGTTCACTCACGTAGGCTTGTTTTTTGCGTTTTTCGCTTCTTTTCGTATCGCCTTCTTTCGGAAAGTGCCGAACAAACGGAAGGACATGAATCAGCGTGAATGCCTTGTGCGGCGCTAGCAACTGAGAGTGATGTAAAAATTTCGCGATTCTGTACTTTGCCATTTGGGCATTTGTATCTTTAGGGAGGCGATTCTCCAGGTAGAAATGCGACACGCTTGTTTGGTCAACGACATGTGACATGGATGGCTTCGGGTCCGCCTTCTGCAAGTGGGGCGATTTGAACTATGTTTAGAGAAGCGATTAGATGCGTCCGCTATTGTTTTGCAAGAGAGAGGAACAACATTCCGTTGCAATATCGGTTACGTGCGTAAATGAAAAACCAGTGTACATAGGTGCGCGGCTGACACAAACATGGGAAGCACACTCGGCAGAAAAGAGTTTTTGGTATGAATTTTTTATGACTAATACAGAGTGGCTTGGGGCTTTTCAAGAATCAAGCAAATCAGTAAATGGCTATGGATTGACTCATTCAGTCAAGTGAGAGAGCCGTCTTGTTAGCAACAGCAGTTCAGGTTAAGGGCTCTCAGACAATTGCCTTTTCTGAGTCTGCTTACATCGTGCACAGCTGGCAATGCCGCAGTTTCTTGCAGATATTACAATTGAAGGCTGGAAATTTTAAGCTTAAATTACATCTGCAGACTTACTTGTGCAATTTGTCTGTGCATGCGGATTCATGGGAAAGCACTTTTGCAGGATAAGCAAGATGTGAGATGTGAGATGTCAGGTTCTCAAAAGGGGGGGGGGGGGGGGGGGCGCCGAATGTTTGCTCATGTCTAGCGCGCAAATAGGACGACTTATAAACATACCTTACAATTGTCTGTGCTGCACGCTTTGAATGGCTTCCACAACACCCCCACGAGTACCAAATAATATGGACATCATGCATGTACAGTTCCTGCCTAACGGGA
The DNA here is from genome assembly GCF_050947875.1 of Dermacentor variabilis. Lineage (NCBI taxonomy): Eukaryota > Metazoa > Arthropoda > Arachnida > Ixodida > Ixodidae > Dermacentor > Dermacentor variabilis. The sequence goes on from NC_134576.1 coordinate 113,242,620, forward strand.
ACACATTTACAAGTTAAGCGTACATGACAGATTTCATTGCACATGCTATCAATCATGTTGCTCGCAAAATTATCGATCCAGTCCTCCCCCCCCCCCTCCCATATAGAAAGAAACGGTGGCTATCCTTTTCGAAAATACATTGCTTTCTTCGTAAAAGATTGACACAAGGCTTATTTTAAACTAAAAGAATATCAAGAATTTTTTGAAAGCAAACGACGAGAAGGTTGCAGAAGAAGTATGCCACTACAGGTAATCATCAGCTATCATGTTTGTGAATCGAATATTCGCATTTTCCTTGCCCTGGGACCACTACACATAGCAGCAATTCCTGTAGTTAATTTCTCGCAAAACCGTAAAAAAAGGGAGAAAGGAAAACGCCACTGCGCAAATTGAATCGCTTGGTCAGTTTGTTTCGGTATTCATTCCGAGCAAGGAGTTAAGTTACCTGCGCAAACAGACTACGTTAAACAAAGCACCGAAACGCGTTGATCAAATTAGCAGTCTTTAGGCGAAAGGAAACTCCGATATATCTCAGATCGGCTAATTTCTCGTAGAACGCGTGGGACGAAAAGAAACAGTCCGCTCTCAGTTTCTTTTAAATTTACGAGGAAGCTGCTGAATAATGGCGCTGTTCCGTGAGCCACGGACGGGGCGAGATTGCCAGAGCATCGGTGGAGCTATGCTAAGGAAAACCGGCGCGAGCTAGGGGCGCGAGCAGGAGAGAAAGAAAAAAGAAGACAGAAACTCGCAAGACGCCAAAGAAAGTCCGTGAACAAATGCATATTCATAAGTAGGGGCTTGGGCCCGCTTGAACGTATTTTATTGGCGGGCTAGAGTTGAATTTTAAGCGTGCCCCTCGGAGAACGGAGATTGAATAACGTATTTAAGGAACTAACTTCTTTGATTATATATTTTTCTGTTTCTTATTCCTTTTGAGAGGCAGCGAACAAATCTCTCGTATTGCGCTGTTGCAGGTGTTCCCCCACCGTCGTCGAGTCGGTGCTATTTGTTTAAGAAATTTCAAGATGTTAGCATTTTTCTTTCGGTGAACGAGTGTGGAAAGAGGGCACAGAACAATACACGCGACCTATGAATATGGATTCGACTTGAGCAGAGTAATGTGGGTGGGGGTGTGTCTACACACACACACACACACACGCACACACACACACACACACACACACACACACACACACACACACACACACACACACACACACACACACACACACACACACACACGCACACGCACACACACACACACACACACACACACACAGAGAGAGAGAGAGAGAGAGAGAGAGACAAAAGCGCCCACTTCTTCGTCTTCGTGCCTCATGAGTATGTAGAACGTGCCGGCACTTTAAATATGTGTTTGTGCTACTTGAAGGTTATTGCTCTATTGATAGCGCCGACTGCAATGCCTGCGGTGCCGAGGAAACTATAGAACATCTACTGTGCTACTGCCCATCTTTTCGAAACGAAATACATGACCTCTGCACAGCTCTCAATCAGCTAGATAGCACACCGTTCACCTTGAAGAAGATCTTGGGACCATGGCCTCGCATATCGCAGCTACAAAAGGCCACAAAAGCTCTGTTGCGATATTTGAAGGCTACTGGATTGAGTCAGCGACTATGATCCGGACTGAGTGACTGAACGATATCCCCGGTGGACTTTCTCTTCTTCTTTTAATCTTTCCGTCCCCTTTTCCCTTTCCCCAGTGTAGGGTAGCCAACCGGGCTCAGTCCTAGTTAACCTCCCTACCTTTCCTTATCATTTGCTCTCTCTCTCTCTCTCTCTCTCTATTGCTCTATCGCCGACGGCGTTGTGGCCTTGCTTGCGCTAGTTCTCACATATCTTAGACTTCACATGCACAGGGGATCGTGTGGCGCCATATGGAATGCGTTCAATTAGTCGAGGTTCGCTGAATTCTCTCTCTCTCTCTCTCTAAATTTATATAAGGAGGGATATCAGCGTGTTGATTGCACGAGTGCGCAAATGCGTGCTTAAGCGCATACAGCGCGCGACTGAATCCGGTCTTCGTCTGCGTCTCTGTGAACCCTTCTGATTAACGGCAGATGGATCATTTCTAAGTTCTGTGGAATTTTTTTAAATTGCCTATGGCAGATACTATCATTCTTATCTTACAGCTGGATTATTCAAAGGGGCGGGCATTATGAGTTTCGATTTATCGTGCAAATAATGTACACCTCTCTCGTTAATCCGGGTCAAGGGTTAGATTTACGTTATAAACAACATGCTGCTCTTTCAAAATTACGTAAAACTTGAAAATGATCATACTTTATACTGTATAATTGGAATATTATGCAGACGATGCTGGGTATCTTACATTATTTCCGCGCACTTACTTGCGAAGTCGAGTGCTCTCGTTAATCTGCTGCACTTAAGATATTACTTCTTTAGGCTAAATTCACTGAATGTCATTACCTTGCTTTGATCAACGAAGCCGAATAGAAAAAGCGCTGTTGCTGATGACAGTTTTCTTTCCTTAACTTCACCCCGCGTTCGTTGGATGTCTCGGGAGGGGGGGGGGGGGGGTGACAACTTCGACTCGGAAATGAAGTTTTATAGATCAAAAGGGCGTCTTGACTCAACTCAATCTGAGGCTGTAATTTACTTAAAGCGTGCCCGTACTTGCCATCACATTAGCTTAAGTACCTTAGATGCGCTTTTTCGTAGAGCGTCGACATACACTGCCGACATAAATATGAGAAGCGCTGTTCTAATTTGTGAGTCGCATTCACAAAAAAAAAGAAAAAAAGTTTAGGCTTTTATTGTTCGAAAGAGGAGGGCGCAGCCAATCCTGATGCTGGACGCACTAGAGAAGGCGGGCGTCCAATGACGAACAGCACTTACAGGTGCAAAGCTTAACGAATGCGGGCGATCGTACCTTATGCAGACGGTCGCAAGAAAAGTCGATCACGTGTCAGGCTGACATCACGCGTAATAAAATTAGGGGGGGGCGGGGGAGTGGAGACAACACGAACGTGTGCCCTATAAGTCGTCGTTTTGACAGGCGGTCCGCTTCGGCGGTATGAAAAGAGGGGCGTGGCAACCAGGACACCGTTTAACCAGGGAGAGAGAGAGCAAGCGGAGGTTTAAGTTGTAGAGTGCCACCTTGAGAAGAGCGGAGGAAATTACGGTGCAAGCGTCTTACACGTAGGCGCCAGTACAGCGTTTCGTGCTCCATAAAAGTGGTAGATAATTGCACTGAACTCTGACAATTTTTTACTGCTTTGACTTATAAGAGCATATTGTTGTTTTTTTTTAACTTAAGAAGTTATTATAATTTTGATGCATAGGGAAGTTTAGCCACATTTAAGTTGTATAGACAAATAACCTGCCTTTACTGTAGTTTATATTGTTACGCGAACGAAGCAATAAGAACTGGAGACTATTTACAAAGTGTACTTACAAAGGATAATGCAGCGCTGGCCAGTCCAGCCGACCGCTCGAGAGCCAGAAAGCGTTCGTCGTCTTCGTCGGGGCGTCCGCATGCATCGGCCACAAGAAACACGTAATATGCATGTATAAATATGTTGCTTAATGTTGGGGCTGTATATCTTAAATGCAGCTTAAGTTATACGTTCTGCCAATGAATAATTTGTCAGAACAATAAAGCCAAAGAAAATTGCTTTGAACCTACAGAAATAATCACCCGTAATTATCGTTACTGCCCCCTAATTATATCGACGTAGGTATGTAAGCACGCTCCAAGCTATTGAGACTTATTCATACAATGTATCTCACGCAATATAACGAGTTATTTGCCAAGGTGAGGTACTCAAGTATTCTAAACAATCATCGAGTAGCGAGCAAGAAACAGTTTGTCCACAAAGAACACGTTGAAAAGTAAAGGCACACATTGTGCTCCGTCAAACAGGGAATGAAAAATCAGTGTGAGTTTTGTGTACTGCCTAACATTCCCAAGGTTAAAAATATAATAACGGCATTCCTAACTTTGCGTAAAGTCGATAGAATCTAAATAGCTGCGCACCTCTTGTAAGTGATGAAGAGAGATATAGCAAATTGCCTTCGAAGGTCCGTATACGTTGCATGTGATATTTGCGAGAATAGTAACTGGATTAAAGTGCAAGGAATCAATTCAATAACTAGAACGAAAGGAGGTATTCAGAAGGTACTATAAGAGACAGTTGGCCCTTTGATGCCAAGTTCCATGCAGCACTTGTGAGGACGAGCGAAAGGAAATTGAGGCTCGACATTATCAAATGCTAATTCTTGCCCATCGCATACCTGCGAAGAATTCGCTAACTCGGTGTGGTGAAGGTGAAAAATAAACAATAAAGGAAGAACGAAGGTGCATTCATATTTAAGGAAATGTTCTTGCAGTTCATAGATTTAGTGAACTTTACTGAACAAGATTTAGTGATTTTCACAAAAAAAAAAATATGCATAAGAAAGTACCAGGATATGCGCATGTTTTTCGGGGCTCTAGATAAATCCTCTCGGTAACATTCAACAAAATCAAACTTCGGCCTCGCTGAATTTCCTCAATGTTCACTGTGTTCTCTGTACTTCGATTTTGGGAAGGATTGTTTTTTATCACTCCTCGAAGAAGGAATTTTTTTTAAAAAAGTGCGTACAACAGCAAAAGAAATGGATCGAGTTGGCGCAAAGACGCAGAACTCACTCTACATAACTGAGAAAGGAATAGTTTGCAGCAAGAAAGCATGCTATATTTTTTCCGTTCGTTTGCATGTCTTCCTTTCATATCAAATCTCGTATATTTTCTATTAAAGTACGATTTCCAAAGAAATGATCCGTGATGCTAGGATACAGATAAGGCAGAGCTAATCGAGTAAAAGAGAACATATATATGGCTACTGAGGTTGTAAAAAAAAATACAGTGACAACATTTCCTTTTCCTTCGCGTCTCAGTGAAAGCTAGATAGGTAGATTATGCAAAAAAGGGTGAGGCGTGCAGACAGGACACAAGAGAAGAGAAGTGGACAACGCAAACGGTGGTCGTGTTGTCCACTTCTCTTGTGTCCTGTCTGCACGCTTCACCCCTTTTTTGCATAATGAATCCTTACCAAGTAGCTCAGCTTTCTGTCATTCTGGTTAGGGTAGCACGTATGAAATGGGACCGCATAACGCAAGGTTTGATGGAATTTCAATTCATGAGATTGTGTATATTCAACTATACGAGTGCCTGAGGTCGGTTTCGTGCGCTTCGTAGGCGCTAAACACCCTGGCATAATTCCAGCTCCTGTAATTAAAATAAGGAGCGATAGAAAATCGTATCCTATAGCAGTTCGCAACAAATGATCCATTTCAAATCGGCAATCGCTTAGTCACGTGGTGTGTTGGTGACTGCAGCTCGTGAAGACACCTCTGTTCTTGCGCAATATGCGCAAGCCAGCCGGTAATGGTATAGACATCTTTTTTTACATCCTGTCGACAGTGTGTTCCAGTGAAGGAAGCGAAAAAGTGGGCTCTCTCGCTTTTCACGTCGACGAGTTGCCGAACTGACCCCTATATGACCTGCAAAGGTGGCAGTGCCGGTACACACGTTTGTCTTACTAGAACAACGTGGGAAACTTGGTATGTGCTGCTGGATGACGTTCCCAAACAGACAACTCAGGGGACTGGGTAGGTGGAAATTCTTATTCAATCCCCCGGAATGGGGATGTGCCAACAGGTATCTGTCGAATGGACAAGGAGAACAAGACGCCTAGAATTGATGGAGTCAGCTGCAGCGAAAGAAGTGCGCTCCAGAGAAGTCGGCATCAAAAGCGGCTGAATGTGACAAATGAATTGGACAGTTCTCCAGTGAAACCCCGTTTAACACGATATCTGCCAAAATCAAGGAATCTCTTTTGTGTGTGTGTGTGTGTGTGTGTGTGTGTGTGTGTGTGTGTGTGTGTGTGTGTGTGTGTGTGTGTGTGTGTGTGTGTGTGTGTGTGTGTGTCTGAGTGTGTGTGTGTGCGTGCGTGTTTATAGTCAACGGCGGTGACGCCATATTGCGTTTACATGTAATTCTCCCGCTTATATCTGCAGCCACTCACCGTGGTTTCTCAATGAATGCGGCGTCTGCTGGTTAACGCGTGGCCAAGGGGTAAGCGGTGACAGGGGCCGCATTTTTAGAGGGATGCGATGCAGAACCACCTCGTTGCTGTGATTTACTTGAACGTTGATGAACTTTCAACTCGTCATAATTAAATCGGAGCGCTTCACTGAAGCGTGCTTAATAGACGATGTGTTGCTTGTGGGCTTTAAAGCCGCTCTACTGTTCTTTATTTTGCGAGACAAAGAGCCCTGTATTTTTCTTGTAGAAGAAAAAAGAAAATTATTCGTCATGTTCCGTGTTAGAAAACTAAGCAGCAAACGCTTTATTGTTTTCCCTTGACTAAATGGCGCGGAAGCTAAATCTCTGGAGCCGCCCCACCGTAGTTTAGAGGAAGGCGTTGTTAAAATGTCGTTGCACGCTTTGCGCATTGAATCGCATAACATATACCGTCGGTGACACGCTAATTGTACTGCTGGTTCATTGTACACGGGATGCAAGGACTTATTCAGGCAGTTCTCCTTGTACCACCAAGCATCACATTGCCGAATATATATATATATATATATATATATATATATATATATATATATATATATATATATATATATATATACTTATCGGACAATCACAAATATGCTTTAAAAGTATGTTGCGTCCGATCACAAGAACTGGGATGAAGTTCTACCGTTTATTACTTACGCCTACAACACCGCCAAGCACGAGACAACCGGCTACAGCCCCTTCTTCCTTCTATATGCTCGGCCGCCCCGGTATACGCTCGACACTGTCCTCCCTTTTTACCACCACAACAATCCTACGGTCGCCGATACGCTATGCCTTGCTGAAGAGGCTCGGAGACTTGCGCGTCTGCGGACTTTGGCATCACAAGAAAACTCCAAAGCCCGCTACGACGCACGACATCGGCCTGTTGCATATCACCCTGGTGATATATCGTTTGGCTTTGGACTCCTACAAGGAAGCGCGGTTTGTGCCAAAAGCTGCTGGCAAACTACGATGGACCGTATGTTGTCATCGACAAAGTCAGCGAAGTGAACTATACTCTCGCGCGCCTCACGAACAATGGTAGACGTTCTGCTAGGACACAAGTCGCGCATGTCGCACGGTTGAAATCATGCACGCCACGACAAGCTAGTTGACTAGCCCAGGGGGCTTTGTCTGCGAGGGGAGGTATGTTACGTCCAAGCGCGTAAAAGGGACGAGTGGATCAAGAGGAGAAAGAAAGACGAGAACGAAGACTGTGCAGCGGCCATTCCTGTTGTTCGTAGGCTGCCGTTCCTGCTCTCGCACGCCTAAATAAACCCCTTTTCCCCGTGCTTGTAACAATATATATATATGGATATATATGGATAAGGTATTAAAAGGTATGGATAAGGAAATAGAGAGAATCATACCTTATCCAAAAGTTCAAGACATTGCAACCAATAGGCATAAACGTTTCAAAGGGAGCTTTAGAATCTATTCGCTATGCTAAACTTCAAGCTATAGGCAACAACAGTTAGTTTGATTTCTTGGCGTATCCCCCCCTCCCGCTTTCTTTTTCGTTTCCTTTCCTTTCCTTTTCTTTTTCTCTCTTTTTTTTTTTGTCAGCCGGCGTGTCAGACGCCCTTGACACGCCGGCTAACGCGCGTGCGTTGACGGACCGGGGTGGGGGGGCCCTGGCTTTGACCTTGTACACAGCGTTCCTTTACTCTCAATTCGCACGCTAAAACCATTTTCCCTCGTTTCCGCATCCTCCCGCCTCACACCCTCTCCCCTTTAGAAGAACACCACCTATAGATACTGTGGCGAAGAAAGCATACGTCGCCTTGAAGAAGACAAGTACACTTGTCGAAACGTTGGCTCCATCATTCACCTTGTTCACGTATTGCTCATTAGTACGGCTTGTCATCCGAGGCCAGTATACCAAAGCTTCGAGCGAAGTGAGCAAACGACCCTTGTACTGCTGGGCGCGGACACTAGCGTATAGCTCTGTCAGCGTGCCTCTCACATAGGTTATGTTCTCAAAATAGCCTCCATGAAGTCACCATTTTTTTTTTTTTCAGAACTCACAGTAAGGCAACAGCGTGGTTCCCGAGATTGGTGGCCGTAAATGAGCCGTCGCAGTACAGATGTTACACGGACCTCACTCATTGCTGATAGGATACTCTCTCAGGCTCAGATGAAAACGCCGGGCAATATCAGGTTGTCATTTGCAAATTTTGATAATAATACGCTCATGCCACAGAAGTATACCACCTGAAAATAAATATTCAGCCTTTTCATTAACAATAAATGAATGAGCTCATGTCACATCCCACCCATGAGAAAATTCGCCTTGCTTCTAACGTTTCACGCGCCCTGTCTACGTAACTAGTAGACAGCTTTGTTTGATTCACCTCTTTAGGGTTCTAAATCTACTACAGTCATTGTAGGCAAACACAAAGATACGGAATACAAAGTAAAGAAACCGAAAACCGCCCTTTAATCATGAACATTTCTCGACGAAGGCAACATTGCAACGAGAGATCGCATCAACGAACGCTTCAAACGTAATGCAGACAACGAAAATAAGAGAGCTGACAGGTTAAATGTAAGGCAGATAATAAAATAAATGCTGGTGCATAAAAAAAGTCCGTTAAAGCACAATCAAAGGAAACGCTAGAACCCCCAATTCTAGGCTGCTCACGTACGTTCATCTACCAAGACGGCGGTTGGCCCCTTTCAGCCGAGTGTTTGAGTTTAGTATAGAAAAAGAAAACTGCAAATGCCTGGGGAAGACCCTCTAGGTACGTGGTCAAAAAAAAAAAAAAAAAAGACAATGTGCAAGCCTCCCATTATGCACGCATGGTGGTGGCAGCTACACCGTGTGTGAGGTCTGGGTGTCGTTGACAGCTCGCTCTCCCTTATGTTTTTTTTTTTTTTGAGAATCCCTCTCGTCTTACGGCTATGTCGCACTGCGCCAGTCCGCCATTGCGGTGTTCGCGAAGAATGTTTTGTTCGTGCGGGGATGCATAGGTGTTGTTTTTTTATCTGTTTGTTACAGTGGAAGCAAGCTTGTTAAAGATAGTCTGATAAAGCAATTCTACCATATCAGCTGGACAACTCGAAGAAGCGGTGGTTACGGAGACGACTAATTTCATAACGATACTATTCCATTACAATTACTTCACTGTAACACCTTGTAAACAAGAAATTGCAGTTGAAGTCCTGATGTTGCAATTGAAACTGAGACGTAAGGAAGCCATATCAATTTAGCAGAAATCCTGTGCTTGGTAACAACGGTTGCATGTGACTTAAATAATTCATGATTACGCTAGGTTACGACTTTGCAGACAGGACAAAGAGACAGCACGACACATTGTGGTCATTTTGCCTCAGCCATGTTTCGGGGGAGGACATAAGCCATGTGTCTACTTACGTCTTCATAGTCGTGTCTCTAAATTAAGAGAGTACGCTTCTGTAACCCGTGTTCGGCACCAGCGTCGAGTGTCGAGAAACACATTATAAAATCTCGAAGCGAATTGCGTTGGTGTTCTATTTAACACATACCTACACTTATTCCTTTATCATGCGAAGAAGTGTTTACTGAGATATCACTGTATTTTTATGCATGATTAAAAATTAACTTCGCGGGTTTTATGTGCTAAAACCAAGATATGATTATAGGGTACTCCGTACATGGCGCCTACGGAAAAGTTTTGACCGCCTGCATTTCATTAACAGGCACCCATTGCACGTTACACGGGCGGTTTTTTGCATTTCGCATTCACAGAAGTGGGACCACCGTGGCCGGGATTTGATACCACACCTTCGGCCTTAACAGAGCCATACCAAGACCACTTCGCCACCACGGCGCATCTCTACAAGATCTTAAGACAAATGTCTCCGCACCGGCATGATATCACAACTGGATGCCTAGGCATAAGTTGGGCTATCTGAAGCGCTCTCCTGCACCATTGGTCGATCTTGGGGCTTTACCACTTACACATTTTCGTTGACCGCCGCTCAGCGCGATCCATCTAAACGCTTGCCGTAACTCACGCAAGCGTATGTACTAAATGGCACAGGTTACCGACAAACCTGAAACGATATTCGATAACTTTAGGTTTCACTTTCAGTTTTATGCAGGCAAATCGGTGTTTTGCATATGAGCATAGAGCTCGATTTTGATCTCCGGTCTGTAAAAGAAACTAGCGATATATTTTATAGTAGCCAGGACGAAAATACCAACATTGAGTATGTAATAGGAGGAAATAAAGAGATAAGGCAGGGATGTTAACCAGAAATGTAATAAGATTTAATGTCTCTTTAGATGTGGGCCACCCCTCGTAGCTGTAAACTGCGCACCAATACCAGTCGTTCTTTTGTAGGCACAGCGTATGTATGTATGTATGTATGTATGTATGTATGTATGTATGTATGTATGTATGTATGTATGTATGTATGTATGTATGTATGTATGTATGTATGTATGTATGTATGTATGTATGTATGTATGTATGTATGTATGTATGTATGTATGTATGTATGTATGTATGTATGTATGTATGTATGTATGTATAGAAAAGACGGGGAATGCGGGAGAAGGCAATTCAAGACGATGAGCAAAACGTGAACAAGGTGAATGCAGGAGCCAACGTTTCGACAAGTGGACTTGTCTTCTTCAAGGCGACATATGTTTTCCTCGTCACAGTATATATAGGTGGGGTTCTTCTAAAGGGGAGGGGGTGTGAGGCGGGAGCGCGTATGTATGTATGTATGTATGTATGTATGTATGTATGTATGTATGTATGTATGTATGTATGTATGTATGTATGTATGTATGTATGTATGTATGTATGTATGTATGTATGTATGTATGTATGTATGTTCATGGTTGATTTGAAGCACAAACGCTCAAAACGCATAAGTAACGAACCACAACTAGCGCAGACTGAAGCTAAATTTTGTTCGCGCATGGAATAAATTCGTGAGAAAAACGGCAAGAGAGGAGAAAGCAAAAGGGAAAGGAAAAGGCTAAGCTAAAGACACGTGCCGTTCTGAAATGAAATTTCAGACGTTAATAGTGATATCGAAGGTGAACCCACACACGTCTCACCATATTTTTTTTCATACAAAAATGCTTCGGTTATCTCCTTTGTTCACGAGTCTAGATTGCGATGCAGTACTGAAGTGAGCGAAAATTCCGGAAGACACCCACATTTTGCGCAATGAGCGGACAAGTGCAAGCCAGGTGCAGCCTTTAGTCCATTGTAGTGCTTGCGCAGGCGCACCTTCAAGCAGCGCCTAGTGGACCTAATGCATAACTTGTACCAGGACAGCGGAATACAGCAGAAAAAATTGCTTCGACAATTCACGTAGTAATTAGCACGATAAAAACCAGAACCTTTTCTTTTCAAACGACCGTTTTTTTCAACCGAGATATTTCTTATAATACGTAAAAAGAATCATCGACGATTACGATACTACCTCATGCGAACGCGCTGTGTACGTGTTTTCATTTCGCATATGTTGTCTGGCGCGGACAATCTGTCTCGTGCGACGCGTTGTGAACGAAGCGAAGTGTGACACGACTACCTCGCTGATCGGGCGATCGCGAGACGCAGAGCGTGAGCGAGGCGTGGTAGCGATTCACCGCAGCCGCGGCAGGCAAACCTCCCAGACGACATGCGCTACGCTAGCGCCATCTCGTAGCCATCGCCGCCGCAGCGCACGTGCTGGGGGACACTGCCTTATCACTCTTTCGCCGTACCCTCCTCCTCCGTTTTCCGCCACATGCTTCCGCTGCACCATCCTCCACCGCTTTCCTCCTCGCGCTTTTTTCGCTGTCGCCACAGTCTTCCTGCCCCACTGCGCTCCGCGTTCGCTCTTTCATCGCGCTGCGCTAGTTCGCTCGGCTACGCCGGTAACCCCGACGCTCAACCCAGGAAGGGGCGCTTAATAGCTGCGCTCTAAAATCTTGTATAACACACTGAGCCTGTCATGTTCTTGAATGGGTTGAGCAATGCCGATGAAACTTCAACTGACGCTCCATGTGGCGCTGCAATACCTATGAGACCTGCCAGCACGTCGGTTACAGAAACGAACCGCTCGAATATCAATACCATGGTACAAACATAGCTGCGCAAGGGTACCACCAAGAAAGGGAAACCGTGCCGTACGAGCTTGGTCTACATACTATAACCGGTTTAGTAAACTCTCGTTCTTCTCAACCTCGTGGTTAGACCATTATATTTATATAGATTGGCGCTTTCGCTTACCATAGGCGGTGTTTTGTAATATCAGGTGTGAATAAAATGTGGTACTAATGCATCAGATAAACATTTGGCTCCCGACTTTCAGTTCCGCGACTAGCGGCAATGCCGTTAAATTTTCAGCGCAAGCTTTTTTGATAGTCATCGGCAGCTGTAAGCTCTAACAAGCTTCTTCAGATTCGGCACGCACGCACGCACGCACGCACGCACGCACGCACGCACGCACGCACGCACGCACGCACGCGCACACACACACACACACACACACACACACACACACACACACACACACACACACACACACACACACACACACACACACACACACACACACACACACACACACACACACGCACATGAAGGCGCGATGTTCTCTCGACGCACGTGTTAGTGAGGGTTCCTCATCCCTGCGGCGTTATACAGACAGCTGCCGTCCAAAAAGGCTGTGCAGGAACGAAATGGACGGAAAGTGCTGTCGAGCCATTCCAGGTGACGGTTTTAGAGGCGCCCATGTCGTGAGCAGCATAGAGCAGCACAAATCAGGATTTTCCCGAGTATCGGAAAACAAACAAACAATACAAAAATCAGGCGTTTCTTCATTCGTTTCTTTTCATGTACTCCGTTCGGCGTCACTCAAATACTTTCTTCAGACGTCAGATTTGTTTGGTTTGCTTATCGGCTTACGTACTTCTTCTTTATGTTTTAGAGTGCATCCGCATCGTGCTAAAAGCCAGAGTAATGTTCTCTGGGTTGCGCTGGATTATGGCGTCGGTCGTCGTCCGACATGGGCGTCACGTTGCGGCGTCAGAGTGGTTTCAAAGTAACGCTTGAGTTATTGCAGGCGCTCGCAGATTTGAAGCATTTCGTATCACACATAGAGGGCAAGACAGAGGGAGGATGTGGATCAGGGGGAGGCAAGCGAGAAAGGTAATAATCTAGAAGGAAAGGAAAATATGAGTTGCTTATGAACCCTCAAAAAACAGACATAAACTGTATTTATGGCGCAGTTTCGCGCGCGAAAGAAAATTACAAGCATTCACTAGAAGCGTGGGGTGCACGTTGAAGTTGTGCATGAGTACCACTGACTTGATAGGCGTAACTTTAAGGGCAGAAAGACAGCGGTGTCAATTATAAAGCACACGGGGCTAGACAATGTCCCAGGTGAAATGAAAAAGTGAAGTTGGGCAGGCTGTTGCATGTAGTTGCAGGCACTTGCAGAATCAGTGTCAGCAGAAGATAAGGGAAGTCAATTACTTCAGGGAACCAGGCGGTGTAATGAAATTAGAAATTTGCAGACATTCGATGGTGTCAGCTGGGGGCAAGAGATGGGTAAATGAAAGTCTATGGGAAAGTGCTTTCGTCATGTATATTGGGCAGAAAAGTAAGTGATTATGAAGACAATCTATTTTTCGCAGTTCTCTTATGCTGTCGCTGCAAAACCTACACTAAGGTTTATTGGCAGGAGACAGGGAAATAAAAGTTCACGATGTCGTAAAGCACTGCATCACGTAGGCGCTTGAAAAAAAAGTACAAAGACTTCAGCTTCCATCTCGGTTGCCCTACACGTAGCACACTTCTACACTTCTGCACGTAGGTGCGGTAAAAATTGGCCAATTACTGAATTTGTCACAAGAAATTAACATACGATATCAAAGACATCATGTGACCATCACCGTATGACTGAACGATCAGTATGAAAATTTCAAACGCTCCAGCACCGATATTGTTAAGGCTTCGTACATCTCGTGAACCGCCGTATTGTGCTACAGTCAATGCATTCTAGTACCTATCAACGACAATGAGCTTCTTTTTTTCTTAGCAAGCGTGCATACAAAAAGTTGTTCGCCAGAAAAGAAACCAGAACGTAATATACAGCCTGCGTGATTGCCTCCGTGTGACAGCCACAATAGCGTGAGCGGAAACACGTCGGAAGTATGGCCACAGACCCATCTGTCAACGCTGTCACCTCTTCCATTATGTTTCACACTTCACGTCGTGACACCAGGCAACCACCCGCCATCCAAAAAAAAAAAAAAATACTCGCTGGATTGGTAATTACTTTACGCACATCCACTCCTGGGTCCCAGTAAGTGTTACATACGGCTGTGAGAAAGGCGTTTTTTTTGGAGGCGCTTCCGAGACGTGTTCTGTGATACTGATAGTTACGAAAGACGAAACTTTGAAAGCGAAAGGGCTTACCGACAACATTTGAAGTGTGGCCTAATGCCACGCTTGTCATCATACTCTTGTGCACTAAAACGGTCTGCTCGGTGAACGACATGTTTGATATTGCGCACAAAAGCAGTAGTTTACAGGTTACAAAATAACGATCGTTGCTCCCTGAACGTGCGCGGGAAGTGGGAATTAGAATAAAGGACGAAAACTACCAAGCAGACTTCAATAATCCCTCCTGCTCTAAACTCCTTTACTGCGGCAGTATAAGGCTGTTATAGCCGTAGAGCTACCTACTAAAATCAACAGAGGGCTCCCCGATCGTTCACCTACCAGGGGAACGATGGTTGATGCATAGATATGTGTTATCATTGTACTGCTGGCTTCGAAAGTTCGCCTGGTTTTGCTCACTACTTTAGTGCCCTTATGAGTCTAAACTGTGAAGCACTACTATCCTTTCTTTTTTTGAAAACGCGGAAATAACAATATTACCTTCATCTGCATAATTACTGCAATTTTGGTGCATTTATAACTCAACATTTCATTGTAAATGAACTGTCTGCATAGTCACGAAGCCGTTCGAAGCGAGAAGGACGAGGATTCTGGAAACCGACCTACTAACTATCATTTCTGTTCTGGTTGAACTGGCGTGATGGCGGCTTCCTTAGCAAACAACGCCAGTTACCTATGGTAATTTGTCTCGGGAACTCTACTCTAAATGGTTACACGGTAAAATGGTATGTAGGCAACTGTGGCTCAGAGCCGAAAGTGCCGCATTAAGCAAAAACCTAAGGTCTAAAATGTCGTAAATGCTATTTATATTTAAGATGGGAAATGACAGAAGACATGAAAATTCGCACAGTTTTAGTCTAATGATCGAAGATATACTAAAGCATACACTGACGTTCTCATTGCACAGGAGCGTTCAGTTGCGCTTGTATCTTATAGTATTGGTTGACTCGGTGACTGAGGTTCAAGAGCCCTTATTCAGCAACGAGCGCATGTTTTGGGGGAAGGTCCTTTCCAATGAGTGGCATGCACCAATAGCAGCAGCAACGGGCACTTGTGACCGTAATCGACTATTATATCGGTCTTAAATATCGGCTAAATATCGGTCTTAAAGCGATGAACTGGGTTTCCAAACATAATAATTTGATTGCTGTTCAAAATCATTAATACGTGCAGGATCCCAATGGCAACTCTTCGTGGCTGAGAGCTATAGTCGCTCTTAAACAGCTTACCGTGCGAAGTTCAAGAAGGGGGCCAACAAATGAAGTAGCACAATGAGGTACAAAAGCAACATAAACCGGGATAAGGGGCCTCAGAAAGGCTGGAGTACGTTTCGATAGATGGACCAACTCTTTTGAGAACGGCGAAGATATGTCCCTTTGGAAATGATAGGTCCACCTGTTGAGACGTAGGCCGGCCTTTCTAAGGCACTTTATCTCTCTTTATGTAACTTTTATACCATACTATTATAACGCACGCATTCGAGATATGTTCTTCAGAACTACCTCAACGTGGCTTGGTCCTAGCAATAAGGCTTCAGTTATTACTGGCTGTTAGCGGCTGCAGACACCAAATCACAACAAAAGGCCGCCGTATGCATTCTGTTCATTACTGCTCGAGAACCACGTGCCCTCTAAGCTGTGTCGTGCACTCCCGTCCGTACACTATTTTTATTTTATTGTTTGCTTTCTTTGCTTCGCCACAACGCCGCAAAAGGCAATGTCTGTCGTTATGACGGCACATTATGCTTTCTTCTTTTTTTTTTGCGCGGTGCGGTTGAAACAACGGGAACCATGTCGGCGTGTCCTATACTAATGATAACATGTCCCCGTGGGCCAACTGCTCATAAGGTTACCCCGTTTGTTGCGGGAACCTCTACCGACTACCGTGAGCTCCGGGCGTTACGTTCCCCAACGCGAGAACGAAGAAGAAAGAAAACGAAAAGGTGAGCACCTCGAAAAACCCACCCAACCACACGCGCTCACACAATCAAAAAGAAAAAGAAAACTCAAACATGAAAATATGCAAAAAGGGTCGGCGGCGAGCTATTATCAGGCCAACTGGTCTAACTTCTCGAAGCCACTGGAAGGGTAACGGGTGTGGAGGTGGAAAGGCGGCCGAGGAGGCTATTTAATCACCGGGGTCCATTTGCATATATTAGTATGCCCCTTCACTAGCGATCCAAAGAATGCAGGGCAAAGAGTGAGGATGGGTACGTACGGCGCAGCGCGCGCTCCCTCTCGTCAGTTCCATGCAGCAGTAGTGGAGGCTAAGTCATATGTCAGCCAATGAGTTGCGAGATCTCGCCGAATGTTCCGCACAAGTCGACGTCGTTCCGCGAAGGCACATCAGCGGCGGACAATATAGGAACGCCGTCGCTTCGATCTACTTGTGTTGTTGGTACACGAGACTCGCACCTTTCGCCGCATTGCACGGAATTGATGAGACGGTGGGATATAGGTGACTGGCGAAGGAAAATGAGGAGATGCTCTCGAGGAAGATAGAACGGAAAGGGCGTTAAAAAGGGGGGGAGAGGGGTGAAAGAGAAATAGCGCCCTCGTTAGGTAGACGCCCTAATGCATTGGCGCGCACGCGCGCGCGCCAGGGCGTGCTTGCTGTCTTGCGCCTTCTCGTCACGACAAGACAAAAAACCTTCGCCGCGCTCGAGACCTGCCACCCTCCCTTTTTCGTACACCTCCCACTCACGCGTGCCTGCGTGACGTTGACTTCATAAGAGGAACCAAGAGAGAGAGAGAGAGGAGGGAGGTTCTTCGCGGGCGCTAAAGGGAACGTATGTTTTCTGTAGTCCCTCGGGTGGCCGCGGGTTGGCGCAACGGTGCAGAGGGCAGGATCACGTGTGGCTTTTCTGTCCTCCTCGTCTCCTCTTCCGGCGCGTCGCGTTGGCCGCGCGAGCTGTGAATTTTTGATGACGCTTACGCCGTAAGGTCACCTAAAGCTTTGCGCTGCGATGCGCGGAACTGTGTGCGTGCCCATCTACATGCGTTTGTGCGTTTTCCCTTACTTCCCCACCCCCCCTTTTTTCATAATATGTTACGTTCATAAAGCGTGGCTCATGTGCAATGTTCACCGAAATGGCGATGTTTCCCTATTAGCGTACAAAGAAAATAAAAAGGATTTGCTCCGGAATTAAGTGAAACTGCGGCCCATATTTTTGTATGACACCACAATCTATTGTCCCACTTCCTCGCTTGTATCATTCGTGCGCTTGGAAGGAAGTGCTGGTTTTATAATTCATACTGAATGGACTAATTCCAGAACGGTGACTCTATTCGGTGCATTAGTCCTAACTTACATACTGGACTGAATATGTGACGCTAATTAATTAACTTAGTTTATTTGTTAGTCAATTTGTCATTAATTAATTTGTGTCTGTTAATTCACTAGTTAATTTGTTTTTACGTAGTTGATCACACTACAACTAATCTCGGCTTCTAAGTACATCCCTGGCACTAGCGAATAAAAAGGTCGCTGTACACTTAGCTGGTGCAAGTTTTCGTCATCATCATTATTATTACAATCGTCATTACGCCCACACGCTCGGAATTCCTTAAAGCTAGCGTAAATAGTATTTGCTGTACCCGCACTCAAACAGCATGGTAAATAAAGACGTTGTTTTCTCTACTGTGCCCAAGTGTTACAATTTCAACATGAGTTCTTTTTATAATATTTCCTCGATGGTTTCCTTTGTTCTCCCTCTTCCTTTATACAGCGAAAGCTGTATATAACTAACCTTCCGTAGTGTTTTCGGTGTCTGGCAACAGAAAAAATTATCATGTGGGCCGATCCTGGTGACGGTGCTCCAAGCTCAATTAAACATACCCCTATGGGCTCGGGAACCTTTAACGTAGGCTTGAACTATTCTCGTCACACATGGGACCCAACGAGGTCCCATGCAGACGGGTACGAACAGTTGTTTTTGAAAAAGATGTGTCGTACAAATTTTTCAAAAAGGACCTAAAAATTCTCGGCGCCAACCGCGCAAACGCGCTAGTGCCACTGCTCGCGCGTTCATCGTCGTCGTCCTCTTCCACAGCTGGCTCCGTTGTGCAAAAAAACTTTAATCATCAGCAATGGCCCCAGCGTCGTAGTCTTCCATAGCTGGCTCCGTTGTGCAAAAAACTTCATCAGAAATGGCCCGAGCGTCGTTTTCTTCCACAGCTGGCTCTGTTGTGCGAAAACTTTAATTATCAGCAATGGCCCGAGCGTCGTAGTCTTCCACAGCTGGCTCCATTGTGCAAAAAAAGCTTTCATCATCAGCAATGGCCCGAGCGTCGTAGTCTCCCACAGCTGGCTCCATTGTGCAAAAAAGCTTTCATCATCAGCAATGGCTCGAGCGTCGCCTTCTTTCACAGCTGGCTCCGTTGGCAAAAACTTTCATCATCAGCAATGACCCCAGCGTCGTAGTCTTCCATAGCTGGCTCCGTTGTGCAAAAAACTTTCATCATCTGCAATGGCTCGAGCATCGTAGGCTTCCACAGCTGGGTCCGTTGTGCAAAAAACTTTCATCATCTGCAATGGCTCGAGCGTCGTAGGCTTCCACAGCTGGGTCTGTTGTGCAAAAAACTTTCATCTGCAATGGCCCCAGCGTCGTAGTCTTCCACAGCTGGCTCCATTGTGCAAAAAAAGCTTTCATCATCAGCAATGGCTCGAGCGTCGCCTTCTTTCACAGCTGGCTCCGTTGGCAAAAACTTTCATCATCAGCAATGGCCCCAGCGTCGTAGTCTTCCATAGCTGGCTCCGTTGTGCAAAAAACTTTCATCATCTGCAATGGCTCGAGCGTCGTAGGCTTCCACAGCTGGGTCCGTTGTGCAAAAAACTTTCATCGTCTGCAATGGCTCGAGCATCGTAGGCTTCCACAGCTGGGTCCGTTGTGCAAAAAACTTTCATCATCAGCAATGGCCCGAGCGTCGTAGTCTTCCACAGCTGGCTCCATTGTGCAAAAAAAGCTTTCATCATCAGCAATGGCTCGAGCGTCGCCTTCTTTAACAGCTGGCTCCATTGTGCAAAAACTTTCATCATCAGCAATGGCCCCAGCGTCGTAGTCTTTCATAGCTGGCTCTGTTGTGCAAAAAACTTTCATCATTTGCAATGGCTCGAGCGTCGTAGGCTTCCACAGCTGCGTCCGTTGTGCAAAAAGCTTTCATCATCAGCAATGGCCCGAGCGTCGTAGTCTCCCACAGCTGGCTCCATTGTGCAAAAAAGCTTTCATCATCAGCAGTGGCTCGAGCGTCGTAGTCTTCCCCAGGTGGCTCCGTTGCCGCTCAACAATGCAGCGTCCAATTGACTTCTCTCCTATCGTCGTGACAGGGAAGTCGCGTCTATGGGGATAGGAGCCATTGATTAAGTGATGGTGTAAGCTATTCAACAGCTGCGTTATCGTTGTAACGGACAGCACGTATAGTGCGTACCCCCGAAGGACAACATTTCTAAGCCAGAGAAGAAATGGTTCATGCAATACATGTTGGAAGAGTTTGGCCTGCAATGTTACTCTAACCCCATGATACCTACCACGCATCACCGGACGTGCAGTGATTTCATTTTAGCCAACCACCTCTCTAGGGTGACAGTCGAACCACTGAGCATATATCACAGCGATCATAAAGAAACATAAAAGAAACATTCTCTATCGAACATCAACCACTGTCTTTACGATATCATCTATTCAAACACAAACTCCCATCATGAGACACTTCAAACAAATGACAAGCATTCCACTCTGTGAAGATGGAATGTGAGCGAAAGCTGACGACAGTCAAAGCTCTCCAAAGAAAAGCAAAGTGCTTTCGCTGCCATTCCATCTTCACAGAGTGGAATGGTTGTCATTTTTTTTTCAGGCAGCGTCGTTCTTTTCTGTATTGATTGTTGCGGGACACACACGGATTACTGCAAAATTATGCCCGCATAGGTATTTAACTGAAACATATGAGTTCTCATCAGGAGCGCCAAGAAGTAGCCGGCGTAATATCGGCTTAGAAATAGCACGTGTCAATCTCTTGCCAAATGAAAGAGGTGTAAAAATAAAATGCAGACGTTGTTCTAAAGCACGTCCGCGCCCTCTCGGGTCAGAGAGAAGCAGCGCAGTGGGGAAGTTTTCTGTCATGCTCGCCAGGTGGTGCCACCATCCCGTACGAAGTTGTGCATTGTAGGAGTGCGTTCGCACTTTTTTCTCGTCACTTTCTTTTTCAATATTTTTGCCACGCTGTCAGCGCAGAACGAGATTTCCTGTCTCTGCGCGGAATATGGTGTGTATTAATTTACGTGCTGGCATTTATAGAGAGCGCTGATATAGGGACCAGTGTAATACTGTTAAAAAAAAAACAATAGGCGAGCTGCGAACGTCATTGTGACGTTGCAGTGAGCGCAGTTCTGCTGAGGTACACCAAGCACTTCGAACTTTACTTGAAATTTATTTCGCATTCTAAATATTGAATTCATTTGAGCGTTCGCGCACCACGCGTGTTGTAGGCCTTGTTTCCTTTGCCACTTCTAAGCTTGCGTCAGTCATAAACAAAATAAAGCAAAGAACGAAAGGACGGAAACAAGATAGATCAGTTGCGACTGCATTAACTGGGATCAATGAGTCTTCTCGTCGGATGCAAGATCGCAATTTCGAAACAAATCCGAAAGCGCAGAGCGTGAGAGCCTAATCCTGATTAGCTGATGAGACCCGGGGGAGCAGGCTTTCTAACTGGCTTGATAAATCGGCTTGGTCTCTGTTTTTCAGATCTCTTTTCAAATAGGATCTGTTCCGATTTCCGCGTTTGGTGTCCACGGCTTGTCTTGAGGACGCAGTCATCTTCACGTGGCGCCACTTTCAACACTCCTGTGTACTGTCTACGCATTAAAAGTTTATATAATCTTCTTTTCTTATTCATATCATGCCAGCGGGAACGCAGCGGTATGAAATTGTCTCACTTTTTCCTGTACTTGTATTTTGATTTGAGCGAAATTTCCACATGCTTAGTCAAGTTCGTAGGGTTTCATTATACTAAAGGAAACGCTTCGATCTTCCAGGTGAAATCTGCGGGTTTCTGTTAACCTGATTTTAACTCCACCTGACAGTTCCTACGGTCATCGAGGCCGACGGGCTACTATTGAACATAACCTGTTTAGCCACTAACTATCATAGAATGTCCACAAATGAGTCCAAATTGTATCTCTTCATTCCTGGATTCCTAGGCGCTCCTTCATTAAGTTTACAGTCAGGTAAGTGAAGTGAAGAGCATAAACAGCAGGTATGAGGTTTCCAACGCAAGCTCTCTCGCTAGATCATACGAGTCTCCTGATCATGCAGGCCTTTATCACTCACCATGGATGACTCAGCAGAAGGTGAGTCACTAGCATTGTCCACCTGCTCTGAAGATATGCAGTGAAGCGGAATGTTACCTACCTGCGAAGAGAAAAAGAACCAGAAAGAATACTGGTGAATCCGAGAGGAAGCCACTAGGATACACAGACGACGAATACTAAATCAGGCATTATAGTGGCAAATCACCGTTGCGATGCGTCCAATCCGTTAAACATTTTTTTTTAGAAGAGAGCCTTCGTAAGGTCAATATTCTATCGATATTATCTGTGGTATATATAAGCGTTTACTGCGCCATTCATGCATAATTTTTTTCTGGAATATATTAATAACCTTTAAATTACTGACTATAGTTGGCGCGACGTCCAATGTATGTCCTCCACATGCTGAGCCAATAATGCTTTAACTATTAAATGCTCACCTTCATAAAGGGTACTGACCGGATATGTCGAACGCTTCAGTTTTGCTAGGTTTAAAGGCCAACTGGAACGAAATTTTACATGGCTAAATTTTTTATAAATCAGTAGTATATACCACCGAAGCGATCGTGGTGAAGCCGCAGGGCTGTTGATTGTATAGTTTTCTCGTTAGCCGCTTTTGAACAACACCTAAGCAGACGACGCGTGTGCCTGGGGCTTGCCGCGATGACGTGCGAGTATGTCCCAGCATGGAGCCTCCGAGATTTTTCAGCGCTCCTAGAGCGCCGCCTAATCTCGGAGGCCACGCTGAGGAGCCACGCTCCTTAGGTCAAATGCGTAACTTCACGCAAGCGATAACGATTTCCTTTTTAGTTTTGATATGAGAAATGGCTACTTTTGTGAGATTTTCATGACGCTTCCGCTCGTATTTCAAACGTCATATTTTGCACGGGTACTTATTTTTATCTAAACTATCTTTAGTTAAATTGGACTTTTTACGTTGTGCAAGATATTGTTCCAGTTGGCCTTAAAGTGAAGACCTTAACATGGGAATCCTAGAATAAGTACTAACAAACCTCTGAACATCCTCAGTAATTATACTACACATTATATATTCTAGGAACCATACGGCTTCAGTTTTATTTCACGTGCCGCACGTTTCAAATCTCCCAACGCCATGATGCAGAAAGTGTTCACGTGGGATCAGAACACTGCGATGTTCAGGCACTCGTTCTAGCTCACTCGGTCACCTGTAATACTGCTTCTTATTGCGTGGCCCGAAGTAGCAGCATAATGAACGACTGAGCAAGCCGGAGCGTTTGGCGAAACGTCGCACGCTTCTGCTAATACGTCACCTCTTTCTGCGTAATGACGTCGCGATGCAGACACCACCTGTGAACTGAAATCCCAATTGGTTTGTCGAAAAGCTACAATATCGAAATTTATTCATAGCGCGCCTTACGGCTACGCGCTATTTCGACTATGTTTTCGATATCCGGTACCTTCATTGAACGCAATACAGTCCGAAATATCGTGTGAGTAGTCTCGTATGAAGTTAGGTATTTTTCGGCTTTAAGCAAAATCGGCTTAGCACGTGGACGACACGGTCTGAATGTGACGGCAGGTATGGTCGGCGACGTGCAATACTTTATCCTTCCCGCTTAACTTGGCAGCCTATTTCCGCGTGCAAAGCAGAAAGCTTTCCATGGCCTGCACTTGTCAGCGGTAAATGTTCTATAATGACGAGCGTTCCGTCCTATGCAGATAAAGAGTACAGTGTTCAAGGATGTTCCAACAAACAACAGTGCCAAAACAACAACAACAACAAACAAACAAATTGGCAGCTTCACCCGAAGTCGATTAAAGTAGGCGGGAAATCCTCCCGTATGCTTAAGCATGGGGGCAGGTACAGGAATGTAAAGTAACCTTCCAGCTAATTTATCGACGACTGTGGAACTTTGTTTCGGACAAAAATGGCTATTTCAGTGGAACACAGCTGCATACAATCAGTAACATGGTCATTTAAAAAGCTAAATCTATTGCAGTATAAAGGAGCGCTCTCCTCGTGATATATTGCGATTTTATTTAAAACATTGATCGTTAAAGTAAGTGAAAAATATGCGTGATTGTTTTTTCTGCTTACAACTGTATAATTTAAGCAGAACAAGATTAGGAGTGATCGGGTAGGCGTCGCTGTACCCGGTAGAGGTCGATACATACTTAGATGATTAGGCCATATGCGAATCAAAAACTTTGTTATTCCTACGTCTCCACCGGAGCCCAGCCTTCAGCCCGAGCAAGACCGGACTTCGGTCGAAACCCTAGCGACCTTTATCTAAACTCCTTGCCACTCGATCGATCTCTGCGAATGCTCCGCTATCAGCTAACTTCTGCATTGACAAATGATTGCAGGCCTTGGGATTCCGCTCTCAGCTAACACTGTTCTCGACGTAATGATGCAAAGTATATTAACGTACTGCTGCGAAAGTATAGCTCTGCGATATTCTTACGTTGTTTCGACACATGCCCCCTCACCCCCCCCCCCCCATATTTATAGTTTAAGTATTTACTTTCCCCATAGTTGACTTGCACCGATATTGATTTCGCTTCCTCGTGCGATACACCAGTCTTGCGGCACTCTGTAGTTTCTATTTATCCTTCTTACTTGTTTATCTGACCGACCTGAAGTTTCTTTTAAATTTGCACGCCCT
Organism: Dermacentor variabilis; assembly: GCF_050947875.1. NCBI lineage: Eukaryota > Metazoa > Arthropoda > Arachnida > Ixodida > Ixodidae > Dermacentor > Dermacentor variabilis. The sequence continues at coordinate 113,267,066 of NC_134576.1, forward strand.
CATCTCGCGAGGCTTTACCGTTCTTGCACGGACGATGAAATATGACTCTCATTGAGTTGCGCCTCGCGTTTGCCGCTGGGCTTTGCTCGTACGTATGCGCTCGCGACACATCGCTTCGCCCAATTTCTATCGAATTTTTTTCTTTCTCGTAAAAGAGAGCTGCAGGCGCATCGGCATTTTCGTTTTTTCGTTTCGGCAACGCGGCCTCCATAACGCAGATTATACGTGTGCATGTTAGAGCGAGCGGTGCTTTCCAGCGGAGCACGTTACCCGGAATTTTCTTTCTTTTCTAATTGAGTTTTGAGTCCGCGTATTCGCAAATTTTATCGACACGCTCACGAGCGCGATGACGCTACACGCGCGGGACGCGTTGCGTCGAAGCCAGATTTCGTACGCGCGCAATCGACCGCGGACTTCAAACACAGCGGGGGAAGCTGGCGGAGATCATATTTCCATTACGGAGAGCTGGCAGTGCTAGCTCCGGGGCAAAGTCCACCTTTCAGTGGTCCTTTTTTTTTTTTTGTGACGCTTTAGAACATTTACTTTCCATTTTTCTTTCCTTTGTGGCCAAAGGCGTACTTTATTTTTATTTTTCTACAGACGAAGCCACGAACAAACAGAGACGACGCGACAAAGCTAGTCAGTCAACGTTCAACCGAGAGAGATTGCGTTTCCTTTTCGTGTGACGTTCGCGCGTTCCCCGCTGCCTCGATGTGTTTACGTATGCGTTTAGTATGTATATACTTCACAGTGCTTCCGGCCATTCTATACTTCGGGCGGCAGTAACCAAAGGGGCACGTAACGCTACATTTGCCCACTAGGGGGTGCGTGGGTCGTTTTACAAGCTCGCTCGCTCGCAATCTTGTCGAACTTATGTTGCACGGTCCGTCGCGAAGAAAACTTGCGAATTGGATCAGCGCACTTATGGGGTGTTGCAGGACGGCTATGATTCGATGGTGACGCCCCGGATGAAGTCGATGCTTACGAGGGACGCAAGTGCCGTATTTACGCGATCGTAACGCTAGTGTGTTTTTTTTTCCCCTTGAGTCTCGTCGCTTGAACTCGACCCTCGCGTTTCATTCCAGTAACGGTAAGATTTACGATCTCGAAAGAAATATTCTGAATTCCGCGGTTTTTAGCATTACGTCGGCAACCTTTGCGCTTACGTGGCGATTCAATCGACGGACGAGTCGACCGAAGTCGAAACTTCTTTTTTGTCGGAATCGACGCTATTTTTCAATGTGCTTGCGACTGGTGTCACGGCTATGGCGCTGCATTACACTGCAGCCTTTCGTGCGTCGACTGCGTTCATTCGCAACGTTATGGTGACTCAGAACAATCGGTATGACGGCCGCTGCGAGAGACGGGTAATTTTTATGGCCGATGAGTTGGGAGACTCCGCCACGGCTCCGTGGCTCGACGTCGATGAGTCGACAATTCTCGGATAGTGGCACCCACGGGGAGCCCTTTGCAAATGCCGGATCGGTCGGAAGGGCCTCGTAGTGGCATTTGTGCTATCCCCGAATGAAATGGTTGCGCGGTCGTTGAAAAAGTGTACGAATCCCAAACCAGCTTGTTGGGGCGGATGACTTGATTCTCGGACGACACCTTTCGGAAATAGTTTCGCTTTCGCGAGACTTTTCTTGTTTCGACACGCTACCCATCGGTGTATGCGGCCGACAGTGCTCTCGGCACTGATAACAAGCTTGGCACAGTGCCAGAAAGATTTGTCGGGGACGCTTTCCGCACCGAGTCGCGCGAAATCTTGAGAAAGCGAAACAATCTCCCGAACTGATCGCCTGGGAATACCGTGCAAGTGAAGAGCCGTTTCCTATCCAGACGATGAAGATAAGTGAACTCGCTTCCAAATTAATTCCTCGAATAAAGGTACCATTTCTCCTTGCGTTCATCTCGCCTTGCAGTGGCGCTCTTAATTAGTTATTTTTTATTTCGCGTTACAATCGCGGTTCCGTAACATGCGAGTAAATGTGGCACTTGCCTACCGGTCAGTCCTCAGATTTAATGCACTCGCGTGTCATTCCTCACCTCTATATTTTTCTTTCTTTGCGTTCAATGGATGTTCAATACACTTTTAACCACTGAAAATTAGTGGCAGTGCCTTATATAATTTGTTGTAATACAGTCGACAATGGTTAATTTGACCATTAGGCGGCTGCAAAATTTTGCTGAATCATCCGAAATGTTAAATAAGAAAATGCCGGCGTAATGACCGAAATAAAGTAGTTTTTATTGCTTGATGTACACAACAGCGGATATTATTGCGATAGTCATTACTGAAGACTCCAAGAAATTTTCGCCTGTGGCGTTGTCGTCGCCGTGATGTTCCGGATATATGTATATATATAGTATATAGTTTGCAGGGACAACGTGGCCACAATTAGTACATGACCGGGGTAGTTGGAGAAGTATGGGAGAGGTCTTTGGTTACGCCCACTGCACGGCAAAGACCTCTCCCATACTTCTCCAACTACCCCGGTCATGTACTAATTGTGGCCACGTTGTCCCTGCAAAGTTCTGAATCTCGCCCGCCAACCTAACGTTCTGCCGCCCCCTGCTACGCTTCCCTTCCCTTGGAATCCAGACCGTAACCCTTAATGACCATTGGTTGTCGGCCCTGCTATATATATATATATATATATATATATATATATATATATATATATATATATATATATATATATATATATATATATATAGTAACATTGTAAATTTGATTGACCCACAGCAGGATCTGAAGAGAGAACCACGAACCACTAGCATAGGCGCCTGACACCTTAACCATTTCACCACGGGCGCCTACCTCGGGTGGTGGTTCCTTAAATCCATCAAAATTTTCCCCTGTGCAAGCCAGTGAGTTGAGACGATTCGCGCGTTTTATGTGTCTTACTGTGCTGTCAAATATACGGACACTCAAGTCAAATAGTCGGCGTTGCCGACAATTACGCTTAAAATACAAATTTCACTAGTTCTAATACGTTTTCTAAATAGCATTGCTTGTTGAACTTCACTTCGCGTCACAATTTGAACGCCAAGTGGAAGAATATGTCCACGTGTGTTTGTGCTCCAATGACACAGGCCGATGCAGAGAAGAAGCTGTGTCCTAAGATGCTCAGGTTAGACAGCTTTGCTTGCCGGAGCAAATTTTAACAAAGATTATACGTACACTCTGCCGGCTTGTGCCATTACTTTCGCATGAGCTGTACAACCACGGCATGACACCTGCTGGTGCGGTGTCTCCCCGGCAAAGCGTCGGAGCTCCTCACCTTCCAGATAGCGCAAACATGCCCTCCGCGTGTTTTCGGGACGCCTACCAAGGAGCTCCAGCGAAACGCTATAATCGCGCCGAAGCAAAGGCAGGTGCCCATTCGTGCCCGAACGCAGGAACAACGTGCTCCATCGCGCGCTGGGGCACGCTACAACTCAACGTTGGAGGGGGCAAGACGTGGTGCTTCTGTAACGGGAGGCCGACGCTAGGCGACGACGTCGACGAGATTCCGCAGTTTGGGAGCGCGAAGCGCGCGCACATCGTGCCTACAGGGCAGGATGCCGCGGTGGGAGAACCCGAAAAAGACAACGCCAGCAAGATCATGCAGTAGTCGGATTCAACGTTAACATCCTCCGACGTAAAACAAAACAAAAACAAATGGCACGTCTTCATCATTCATGCCGGACTTGGAACCTCGGCTATTATCGGACGTACCACAGCTTGCTACACGCAAGGAGCCTACCTGTTCAGGTCTCGTCTTTACAAAGGGAACGGACGGATTCTGTGGGTTTGCGTTTCAAAACGGCTATTTGGTTATGAGGCAGGCCGTAGTGGACTACTCCGGACGAATTTTCGGCCACGAGGGGGATATTTAACGTGCCCCCAACGAATGGGACACGGGCGTTTTCGCATTTCGCCGCCGCGGAAACGCGGTCGGATGGGGGCGAAATACCATAGCCGACACCCTAGCGGGACATCGTAGCTGCTAAACCACCGCGGCGGGTCTTTACAAAGGGAGTCGCAAACCGGTGACCCATCCTGCATGATTTAAGAGCAAGCTCCGTTTACGAAACGATACACAACGACGTCGCCCGCTTTCTCAACGCTCGTTCACGCCATGATGGCGTGGTTTCTGCGGACGTAGAGCGGGACGAAGAACGTAATTATTGAGTACCAAGCCGCCCACAAAGGCGTGGGCATCCAAGCTGGAAGACATAAAAACAAAGAACGAACCAAGGGCCGAGGAGGGCCCGACGGCGAAGTCGACAGGTAGGCATTATTCACGAAGCGAAGGACACGAAGGCGAACGAAGTCAGTGCCAGGCAACCTTCACGGCACTGATCTCGCGACGGGGTACTGAAAGACCACGCCCACGCGAGCGCGTCGTTTGCATCGAACGGCCGAGAGCGAGATAGCGGCTTCCTTGGGACAGCGATCGACTATAGGAAGGTCGACAACATCGAAAACACATTTTTCACGCAATCGTGCACTTTAGGTTCTGTCAATTTTAGCGTTAGGTCGCAAGTCTTCTTTTTTGTTTTTTCGCTCAGATATAGTAGGGTGGTATGCTCTGGAGGGACAAAAAAAAAGTGGTCATAAGGGAAAATGTAGATCTGCATGGCTGGCCCCGCCGCACCTGGAAAGGGGGCAGAGAGAGAGAGGGGAGAAGAGTAGAAGAAACGTTGGCAGGACGCGCACACACACGCTCGAGCGTTCGGTCGATCCTGCGGTCAATTACCGAGCGTTCTCGTGGGCTGGTGGATGTTGAGAAACCTCGCAGCGCTTCTGCGGCTTCGCGCAACGCGTCCGCGCTTCGCTATTGTATGGTGGTGTGCCTTAATGGCGCGTCTATGATCTCAGCAATATCTCTCCGGCATTTACACTGCTGTGTGGCATTTTGCGTGTCCTTGGAGGAAAATGATGATATTATTGTGAAGAAGAGAAAGCCATCTCTTTTAAAGCTTTTGAGCATCCACGTCAACGGCGACATCACAGACTTGAGTGCATCTTCCCAAGTTTTCGCCGTTATCGTGAATTACATGCTTTCATGCGTGTAAAGTGTATTTGCCCATTTTAGTGGAACGTATAATTGTTCTCCAAATGATAAATGCGGCAAGAGGTTGGAGATAAGCTTGAGGGTAGTGCGAAGGAGTTCGCTAACGCAGCGAAAATATATGCACACAGGACAAGCTCTCGTTCACCGAGTTTCTTTTTCTTTTTTCATAGTGAAGCTTTCTTATCGAAACGCTCCCATACTGTTAAAGCCTTAGCTGCTGAATAGGCTAGTGCCTTAAGTCTCGAGCTTTTTTTTTTTTGGAAACCGAAGCTTTCTTATCGAAACCTCCCAAACATTTAAAGCCGCAGCTGCTGATGTCCTGCCGAATAAGTGACTGCTTTAAGTGTCGAGCTTTCGTCTTTCTTTTTTTTTTTTTAAGTGAAGCTTTCTTATGGAAACCTCCCATATATTTATGTCCGTAGCTGCTGATGTCCTGCCGAATGGGTGAGTGCCTTAAGTCTCGAGCTTTCTTTTTTTTGAAACCGAAGCTTTCTTATCCAAACCTCCCAAACCTTTAAAGCCGCAGCAGCTGATGTCCGGCCGAATAAGTGACGGCCTTAAGTCTCCAGCTTTTGTCTTTTTTTTTTTTTTGAAAGTGAAGCTCTCCTATGGGAACCTCCCATATAATTATGTCCGTAGCTGCTGATGTCCTGCCGAATGGGTGAGCGCCTTAAGCCTTGAGCTTTCTTTTTTTGATAGCGAAGCTTTCTTTTCGAAACCTTCTATACGTTTAAAGCCGCAGCAGCTGATGTCCTGCCGAATAAGCGAGTGGGTTAAGTCTCGTAGCGCGTGGACAGGAGATCAAATTCGCGTGAGAGTATGTGCAAGGGCTCCAGCTTCAAATAGGGCGTGGACGCAGGAATAAAACAGGAAAAAATAACAGTCATCCTTAGCCCATTCATTCGTGTCGTACTTTGATCAGCATACGTCTGTCTTCACCATTCTTCCCTATATAGAAGCATCGTCTTCGTCATGATGTTGTCACTGCATCGATGTTTAACAGTGGGCATTCACATTACCAGATGGTTCCAATTCTGATTTGATGGCGAATGGTACAGCAGGTCGACATAAATGTTGCTTCCCAGTAACGCTGCGAATGGTACGGTGCAAAACCATAAAGCACTGCGTCAGATTGCGTCTTGCTTACTCGGAAATTGGGGCGTAAGTCGTAAGCATCGTGTTTGATTCGATGCCATTCAAGTGGGTGCTTCACAAAACTTTCGCCCCACGCAGATTCCGATTGTGCGTGTTGGATCTGCATAATTTCTTTCCTTATGTGTCGCCGTCCTGTTCGGGCTGAAATCGTATAAGCTTCAAGCGACTCGCCCAATTTCGCTCCCTATCGTAATTCATTTTTTGTTCAAAAATCGCTTTGTTGCTACTAACAGTGACCTCGCCAGTCCTTCAGTACCGCGGTTACCCCATGGGCTCTCTTTTCACACCGCACCACCATACCCTTTACACTGCGGTTATAATTTACTAATAAACGCTTCACTAGGGCCGACCAGATCCCATAACAATCCGTGATGTCAGGAGAAGCTCGTCTGTGTGCTTCAGTTTGATTATTCGCATAGTTTAATGTTACATAGCAACTGTAGGGCTATGAGGGACACCGTGTTGACAGGAACTTTCCGCACTTCTCAGAAGCAGCCACCTTTTCACGGTTCCTGTGGGAACTGGCGGAACTAGCGAATAAACAGCCGCGATAACTCGCAACCTGTTCGTATGGAATGCTTGCCTCCGAGTGATCCCTAGCCATGACTTTGTTGTCAGCAACCTTATCATCGAAATGGCAGCCCAGTTCTGGCTGCACGGACAGCTGCTGGCTGGAGTCGAGATCAAGGGCGTACGACCATCAAAGCGGGTGTGCGAGAGGAACAGATTCTGGTGTGTAGTGGAGAGATGCAGATCAAATTCGACGACCCGAAGTTGATTAACGCGCACTTAAATCCAAGTATACACTAGCCTTTTCGCATTTCGCTCCAATCAAAATTCGCCTTTTCAACCCGAAGGCGTCCCCACCTCTATAGGAACACTTTGGGGCGCCACATGGGAAATGGCCGCCGTGGTAGCGGCCCAAAGGTCATATTTTTGTGCTCACGAGGGTTTCGATGGGAATTTAGGGCGCAAGCTCCTTTTCCCCAGCGTATCATCTATGAAGAAAGTAAAACGCCAGGCCGGGGTACATTTGTGCAGATTTGAGAACCAACCAGTGGGTGGCCGGCGACGGTGGGAATCGAACCCCCAACCTCACGTAGGCGAGGCGGGCGTCCTACAACGTTAATCCCCGCTAAAGCACCACGGCGACAACCACGTGCCTACCAACGAAATGGACATTTTTAAAAAAATAGTGGTACTGTCGTAGTCAGTTGAGCATGTTTGAAATCTAAGATAGCTTATTTTTCTGTCATTTCGTTTTTAACATTGGACAACCAAGTGCCCCTCTTATGGACACGCTTGAGTTGGTCGTCAATTCGTCTTTTTTTTTCTCTTTGCAAGAATGAAGGGGCAGTCCTCCTGCCTTCTCGACGTAATAGGTGACAGCCCGTACCACGAACTCCATATTCGCTTACTCTCCAATGCCAAGAAACTAATGCTCATAGCATCTTCCGCGTCGAGGGTGTCTGTGGCACTGCGTTGTAGGAACAGCCGTCGCTATGAACTCATTTTACAAGATCGTCGAAGGCGTAAGGCAGAGGATGCGGATTTGGCTCGTAGAAAAGCCAAGTTGTTCTTACGGTCATTTTTATTTCCGTTTACATTAGCATTTCTGCATTTCAATTAAAACAACAAACAAATCTATCAATGCATTTTCGTCTTTATTGTATATTTGCTTCATATAATATTGCATGCGTTTGTGGTAGCCACATTGAATGCTGCGCTGACAACCCTCGATTAGTGGATTTCGCTATAGTATACAATAATTACGTGCACAGAAGAAAGGCATCACGTAAGCGATTAAACAGAGAAGACAGTGTGCTTCTTCAGAACAGCTGGCCTGTGGACACGAGTACAACACTTCAGTGTGCCGTTTTTCTCTATTTCGCATTTGTGTTTTGCACAGGCCGATGGGGTATTTTCTCTTTTTAGATTTTACGCTTCTGTTTCTCCACTTCTATGGTGCAAGGTGGCAAACCGCATAATCCTGTCTGGTTAATCTCGCTGTCTTTCCGTTTTGCCCACTTTCCTACTTTTTTATAATTGTCGAAAACATTCCTTTAGATTTCTTGTCCCCGTCTCTCATCCCTTCTACATGCCTGCCATTGTCATCTCCCTTTCATAGAGTCGAGCCGTTGCACTTGGGAGCAACAACAACTGTCGGGGCACGAATGCGGCCGGATATACTCTCTGAGTCTATAAGACGTCTGTGCGATACAGACGACTGCCCTATGATTGAGTAACTCGTCGAGCCAGACGTGAGCGATGACCGCCTCGCCCGTGGCGTGCGTGCAGCTCTACGCGTACTCCCATAACCAATACTTCGCACCCACCATTTTTTGTCGCACGGGTTACGCTGGACACTATGTGGGAGGAGACGTGCACGCAAACACGTACCAGGTTTAGGACGGCAACCAAAAACACACAAAGCATCCCGCGCTTATGCGCAGTTCCAGGAACGGGAAGCACCATCGATTTTACGTTCTTCTTCGAACGTCTGCTTCGAGGGGGCCGTTGTCTGCTGACCTGGAATCGTTTCGTCTGCTTTGGTCCATGCTGATCGATGGCCCTTCGCGCTGTAGTGAAAGCAGACGACGTGCGTCTTTACTTTGTCGTCTGTACGTTAGCTTTTCTTGAAATTTTATGTTTTGCGCCACAAATGAGAGAGCAGTATTGAGGCGCTGACGCCGAACCAAAGCGCTTTCCTTATGACCACCCTTTGTTAACTCGGGGCCTTCCTAAAACGGCTGCTAAAAAAGAAAACGACCTTATAGAAAGCCTCATAGTACAAAGGCCTTTGTTAGGCTTTATTATGGCTATGTCGGGGGGCTTCTTTTACGAATATAGGAAAAAAATAAACGCTTCCGTTGCTTTCTGGGTATTAAAGCAACCGTGACGGGGATGCCTTAATACGACACGGCAGGATGTTATGTATGGCGCATTCCTATCGAAAGTTATTCTTGTTTTCTTGATATGCTATAGCCTGGAGTACAAATATTAGAAAAAAATTGGCCATAGGCATGTAATCGTGAGCACCGTGGAGATTCTCAGAGAAGCGCTGTGACGCACATGCAGCGTCTTGGACGTGTTGTGCAGCCCCCTCGCTTAAATCGCAGTTGCTGCGATGTCGGTGATGACGATAACTTGATCTGCCCAAATCCAAACGAGATTGAGAGGTTCGCATGATCACAAAGGCTTCAAGTAAACCAGTGGTCAAACAAGGGATGTCTCTAGAGACAACGTTTGGACCGGAGGATATCTCTTAGCCGGGGCAGGGCTTCTCTATACGGTGACGGCTGGCAAGGTCAGTATTCCAAGATGGTCCGTTCAGAAAGTGGTCTGTCATCAACGGTAGTCAGGACAGTCCCGAGTTATTGTCCGTCTCCTATTTGGGACAATAACAGAGAATGCGCAGAAGCGCTTGCCCACGACGATGGTTATTACACGCAAGATTGCCGCTCCATGTGTTAAGGAAAGCAAAATACTTAGTGCATACGCTATTCATATATCCTTTGTCTCCGAAACAGGCTCGGTCGGCTTTAGAAAAGCTCCGATGACATTCCATAATGAAGCATTGAGTCCGAGCGCTGCTCTTTGGTAATTGTGTTGAACATTTGCAACGTTTCACGTGATCATTATGCGTAGCTAGCATGGTGATAATGCTGCTCGGTCAGCTGATGAACACGGCACACAGGAACTTGATTCGATTGTCGAGGACGGGTGCAGATAGAAAAATTTGCGTTTGTGTATCACGTTGCTTCGCAGAGCTTCACTACGTGCTTTGATTGGCGTCGTGCTAAACAGGTTTCGAATAGGCCTCCGTACCTTTTCTTGGTACATAGAAATTGCTGTGCACAAACGCTACGCAGCAATAACTATTAATGGATGCTGAATGGCTCGAATTATTAAAGCGTGATGGTTGTAATCGACATCAGCCTCCAAAGATAGTGCACTTGTGCAGCAGTGACACAAATATTACGCATAATAGTAAGATGATCACCGCGAAATGATGAAGAGCTTCCCGCAGTACACACAACGACACGTAAGTGTCCTGTAATTATGACGGCGATGTTGTCTCTATGATTGACCGGTGCATTCATTCAACACTTACATTCGCGGCCATCATGGTGGGTATGCTATCATGCAGTATACAGCTCAGCCGCAGAAAGCGTCAGTTGCAGAGCTACTTTGACAGGTCATGTGAGTGCACTCCGACAGTGGGAATTCCAACAGCGATAGGCGCGGATCCTGACGTTATAAAATCTAGTTCAGAAACCTCGGTGTCGCAATCTGCAGAGCTTAAGAGCATGTTACCGCCATCGTGATAAACGGATGTGTCCATAAGGATTACGTTATTACTGATAAGAAGTTTCAACTGCATTCTCAAGAGAGGGCGGGTTCCTTGCGAATTGTGTTATGAAGGTCAACATTCCATTAGACTTGGAGTAAACGTTCCAGGATACAATTTTGGGGAAATCGTATCGTACTGGCCTTTACTAATTTGCTACGCAGCCAAATCAAATAGTTGTGCAATAATATGGGTAATTCAGGCGATAGCCAGGAAACTGTGAAACGAAACTCGTTTCATGGCTATGGATACGTAAAAAAAAAAGTTTTTTTTTTAATGTCGCTAAGAGGTAAGTACACCAAAGTGTGTGGACATTTCGAGATGTTACAAGCCAGTAAGGCTCATTTCTCAACGTTTCAAGAGACAGTTACCGATCCAGATACGTGAACCGTTCTCAAAACCACTCTTGAAAGAAGCGGTGGCATTTCGAAATAGGCATTAATATAGGTATCGAACGCGGTAGTCGGAAAAGTTTCTCTTGAAAGTAGTCATGCACTTTCCATCTTACCGATACCATCGCTCACTAAATGGCTATCCACGCTTGGCGGAGCATCTGCCGCTGCTAAACTTCGCAGTATCCCGACCGGAAACTACGAGAAGCAGCAAATGTTCCTCCTTGAGAAGCAGCTTTCATGTCGTGTAGGCTGCTAAAGGATTTCCCGATACTCGACAATGCACAATGCGCAATAGCCTTGTCTTTTTTTTTTATTCGCCCTGTTCCGAACGAGCTCCAACGCTTGTCTTGCGATGGGAACGGGAGTACAAAGGCCAGTATCCGCGACCGAGGCCCGTCTGTCCGCTAGAAGGCCGTTGAACAAAAGGGTGTCCCCATCAGGCCGAGGCCGATCGTTATCGGCCATTCTTGAGTCAGGAGAAGCGACGTGAAGGCAGTGGTAGCTGCAGAAAAGCCCTAGTTCTAGTCTTGCTAGTCTCTTTCTGCCTTTCGAACATGCTGGCATAGCGAGAAGAAAGTTCCCCTCCTCGTTGCTTTCCTGCTCAGAATCCCACCAACAATCTATTAACGTTGGTCTAGGCGAATAGGCAGAACTTAGGAATGCACATGAGAGGTCGAAGAACGAGAGTTGCGTTGGAACTGCCAGCAGAAAGTGATTTTTCCCCTTTGTTTCAAATAAAAGTGAAGCCCAGGCATACTTGCCGAATTAGTGATTATCATCTCGTGAACACGTTCTGGTAAGGAGTTCAGCGTTTCTGAATAAGATAATATAAATTTTGCGATTTTACGTGTCAGAACCACAGTCTGATTATGAGGGACGCCGTAGCGAGAGACTCCGGAACAATTTTGACCGCCTGAGGCTCTTTAACGTCCACCGAACGCGCGGTACACGGGCGTTTTCGCTTTTTGCCTTCATCGAAATGCGGTAGCCGGGATTCGACACCGCGACCCCATGCTTAGCAGCGCAATGCAAAAGCCATTAAGCAACCACCACGAATGATTCAATGGTTATTCGGCAGCGCAAATTAGAGCCACGTATTTTTGGCCTCAAGCCAATGTGTGACCGCTATCTGGCCAACTTTTCACCACTGAGAAAGAGATACGTATAACCATGTCTACTAGGGAACACTACATGTCCCGTGTTCGCTGCATCCGATTAGAAAGCTTAAGGTTGGAAGAATGAATAAAGAGGTTCGACACCCCTGGTTGTCCCTGGTTGTAGCATGGTTGGTTGTATCTCTGGCCATTAGGTGGTAGCTCAGTCAAAGGACGCGCCACCATCACGCAGTGATATCGTGCGCACTGTTACGGAGCAGGTTTTGTTGTAACGATAGCAGTTCTCGCACAAGTATGCATTGCCCTTAGAGGCACGTGTCTTTGCTCGCCATCGTCGTCAAGGGGATGATTTCATGGATGCTGTGTATATAGGCAGTAATTTTCTCTCTCCTTTTAAGGCGAAGCCTGTATTGCTTCACTCATGTCGGCGTCGGCGTTGGTGTCGCCGCACGAACAGCCCCAAGCTGCGCAAAAATAGAAACTGCTTGTCGAGTTCTGGATTAGAACCACCGACCTCCAGGTTGCGAGGCCACCACGATAGCCGATTCAGCCACAGTCGGTTCATCATACGCGACTTTTAACGCGGGGCTTTGTATACATGAAGAAGTAGACACAGCGCAAGGCACGAGCCAATCACAGGCGTCCCCTTTCTCCGGCGGAGGAAAAGGGTGTGATCGCGGTTTCGCTCGCCTCGCGCGCGCCGTTTCCCGCCACTTCAGGCCCGGCAGTCAGATGGGGAGGCCGGGTTTGGTTCGTTCTACCGAAGAGCAGGCTGCGTTGAAGGAACGGCAGTGGGAACAGGCCGCGCGTCGTGCGTTCTGCCGAAGAACGGGCGGCGTTTGATGAGCGCCAACAGGAATTCGTTCAAGGAAGGGCTCGTCGTCGACGTGCCGACCTTGCCGTGAGGGAGCGTGAAGCCGAGGTGGTACGACAACGAAGATCCGCGGATCCCGAGATTCGCTTGTACCCCTCTTCACAGTAGTGGAAGGGTGGTCAATTTTCTTTTTTTTTGCACATAGAAAACATCAACAACCAGGAATTTACAGCTGCAATACATTTGCTATAATGTAGTTTCAAGCAATGTTCGAGAAACATCTCCAAAGACTCATGAAATGAGGGTAAATAATCCTTAGCGCATAACTTTCAGTAGTAGCTTTATCTGTAGTAGTCACATGTGCTTACACTGCTTACTTACGGCATATTCGAATGGCCTTTTAGTGCGCTCTAACAACACCATGTTTACTTCCTAAGATAACACCGCAGCTTAAGTAGGAATACAACCAAGATCCAGTGGTGATAGTGAATACCTATCTTTGCTAACGGGCTCACTTATTCTGGTAGTACAGCCTTACATATTTCTGTAACTGCTTTTTGTAGAACAGCTACACAACTAGTTAACGAAAAATTAGAAATGGGATTAGGATTCTAGATTAATACAATGCAAAACAAACACAAATAAGCAAAAAGCAAACAGATATGCGTGGTAGACAGGCAGGGCTGTTATTGAGATAGCCTGCCACGTTTGATCGTGTGGATGAGCTTTTCTTCAAGACTTCAAACATTGAGTGCAGTAGGTGGTTCGATGACTGAAATGATTAGCAAAAGTTAAGCGAAAGCAAATACACAGAAAGATTTCAAGTGCTTTGTAGATTACGCTTGAAACATACTGATATTCTTCCACTGTAGTTTTTAGGTCACTGGTAATCAGGGGGCTGCAAAAGTGCAAGTGTTGGTGCGGTTGTAAAATTTGCTGCTTGTGTGCTTGGCATGCATAAGCTGGAATTACAACGCATGTTTCCTATGTTTAAACACTTTATCAGCACATATAGTTACTTGATTACGGAAGCACAATTTTTTTGGAAAAAAATTTTTGCCAGTGACTCCCTGGTTTCTAGGCTCGCAAACACACAGCTGCCGAGTTGCGGAGAAAAACGGACGTGTGGAGGGAAAACTGCGCACCGGAGAAGAGTTATACGGCTGCTCTTCAGAACACATGAGCGCTTTGACACTGTGTCAGAACGACCAACGCTGAAAGAAACAGACAGTGCTCACGGCGTGAAACACATCATTTTGAACATCACGGTTACACGCAGCCGAAATGACATCACCAATAGTTGCACCGAGTAAAAGACGTGGGAAATCTTCGCATGGCTGAGAAATTGAAAAGAACTAAACGAGGAAGAAAATGACCATATCTGTTTCTCTACTGCTACACATTATAGGCGTCGTAAACATTGCGAACTCCTGATATCAGGTTAGGAATAAAAGCGTCATCCTTATACTGCACACAATTCCGTTCACAAATTCTAATGTTTTGCCAGTCAGAGTGTGCCAACAGCTGTGCCAGATGCATTTGTCTGACGGAGTTGCTTAAGACGGCTCCGGTGCATATGGGACACAGAACACTTTCGAGGAGGTAGTGGGTGGAGACCTTGAAGCAGCGTCATTACGAGCACGTTATCGCACATCTAGTTACACAGGGGCCAGGCTTCAATGTAGACTATATGAGAAGTCCTCGAACACTCCACGCTCTCAGCGAGCCGAGAAAGACAGTGAGAAAACAAACGAGGACGAGGTAATTGGACGTGATTATTATTCCTTCTCTTCTGCTTCCTGTATCCCATTTTGCCGCACTGCAAGTCAACAGGCCTCGGAGTGCACAGAACGCGAAAGAGCAGAAGGCGAGCGAATGGTAATCGTTTTTCCTGTTCCGGTTCTGCCAGGATACGTTCGAATGGGCCAAGACGCTGGACGACAGTCCCCTGGGGAATGACGGCGTGGAAAGAGGTGAGGAGGAATGAGAAAGGGCCGCAAGAAGAAACGCTGAATGAGAGACAGACAGACAGAGAGAGAGAGAGAGAGAGAGACGCCTGCGGGAAGCAACATTCTCGGCTTCGGATCAGAGGGGGAGGAAGAGTCCGCAGGAAATGAAGGCAAGCATCCGCCCCATTCATTGTGCGCAAGCTGTCGGACCGAGTGGCTTCCTTGGTCCTTGAGAAGAAGCCTGGTGATGCGTTCTCGCTCCGACTGATGAGGATGAGGTGAAGATGCAGGACGAAAGGGTTTGCGGCCGTACAGGCAATACGTGTCGTGCAACTTATGGACCAAGGATGATAGCTCCCGTTCGGATGGCGATTTTATTCCTGCTGCGGGTGGAAAGGACGCGGGTCCTGCATTTCTTATGTTTGTTTTCGGTGGGTAGTGCCAGTAAAATATGCATTATACCAATGCTTGTAGCAAACAGACACACACATCAGAGGAGAGACAGGAAAGTGGGTCTGTCTTTCCAGATCCTTTGGTTGTGTGTGTGTGTTTTGTGGCGGCACACGTACCTGCATGTGGCTCACGCTTAAAGCTGCTCTTCTCTACATCATGCGCCAACTAGGCCGGCAAAATACTGTCCTCCAAGAATTTAACGTAAATGTTTCAATGCCAACCTGCACGCAGTAGCCGATCATCATCCTCACCATCATCACCATAAGCGTTTTTTTTTATGTCCACTGCACGACAAGGACTTCTGCCTCAGATCCCCAACTACCTCTGTTTCGCACTAGCCTATTCCGATTTGCGCCTGCAAATTTTCCAATTTCATCAGTAGCTGAATTCCTTAGCAACTCTAGTAGATCCCATAGGTATTTATCATCAACTACATCCGAAGACGGATGCTCCTTTGACTCTTTGACGAAGCAATCTTGCTGTCACATTTTTTACGATGTGACGAGCATTTATCTATATGTTTCTGACGATTTGGCTACACTCCTGAGCGCAAGAGATATTTATGATTGATGAAACTCCCAGGCTTAATGACTACTGTCAGCTAAAGTGTCCACGCCGCTGGAAGACAGTAGTACAGCAACAAAAGGAAGTAGAACTTACAAGAGACTTAAAAATGTTATAATATATGTCTAATATGTGTACACTTTTGGGAGGTGCTTTATTATTTGAATTGGCTTCGGAAGATTGCCAAGGAAAATTTTCTTTCGTATCTACTTGATAGCGGATTCTTGGATATAAATAAGGACAAGGGTCACCATAGATCACCTACGCTAATATATCTACAGACTTTCAATGTTAGTCGTGCATCCTTATTGTTGGGTTTTAGTGTTAGAAACAATGAAGAGCCTAGACGCCTGCATTTTTGAGAGTGATCGTCAAGATTTGCAAAGGTACAGAAAGATTTTCTTTCATCGAATATCTCCTCAAGCTTTTCTTGCGTGATAATTTTGTCCTATCGAAATGAAGCCCTCTTTTAATATCAGCCACCTATCTAGTCACCAGCATAAATAATGTGTCTTATTCCATGACTCCACTGGATCTATCAAGGGGAAGCTAACTCAATATAGTAGGCCACTCGTGTTTCATTGTCCGGTTTGCTTAGCCTTATTAAGCCGGAACAAACCCTGAGGCAAAGGTGACCTTATTATCACGGAAACAAAATTTTCGAATGCGGTGCTCCTAATTATGAATGTTCGAGGTGGCGGCGTAACCACATTCCTGGCTGACGTACACTTGGGTACATCCGGCATGAGCGCCAGCGATTCCGTTGAGTGGCAATATTAGGCGTCATGCTTTTCAACGTTGTAACTGAAAGCAGATACAACGATAATATTCAGATACAACTGATGATATCATCAAGTGCGCATTTAGAAGAACCAAGCGTTTATACAAATAAAAAAGAAATCCCTTTGCAAATTCATGTTCATAACTAGCCAAGCCATTAGAGCAAGGACCCGTTTCACCGCCGCCGATAAATGAACAAAAAGTACTCATGCTGGCAGTTCGACAGAGAACGCTGGACGAGTTGTACACGGAAAGGCTGTGAAAGACAGAAAAAAATAAACGAGAAGGTTTGCAGAGAGTGCAGCGAACACCGTGAATAAAGAAGGGGCGCGCGCGCGCGCGCGCGTGCGCGTGTGTGTGTGTGTGTGTGCGCTTGTGCGTGCGTTTGAGAGAGGTTGTCACAGTCATTACTTCACTAACGGCCGGAATGTCTCTATACGTCTGTTTAATCGCCGCTTACTTGCCTTTATGCTGGCAGTCATTGTCTTCCCGCGGGGCACCTCGGCACGACGGGAAGCTTAGCGCTAAAGCTCCGATCAATCAGTGCCGGAAACCCCGGAGGCTCCGAATGGGAGAAGACGCTGAAACGGCGCTGCGCGCTTCGGAAATGAGGTCTCGCTTCCTCGCGCGACTGCAGGAGGGTGCAGCGAGGTCTTCAAAGGCCGAGCAAATTATTGTCACATTACAAGCACTGGCCCGACCGTGTCTCTCGTTGTCTAAGCTGCGTTCGCGTTTCGGCTACTGGCCAAATCGACAGGAACGAAAGGCCTTAGGCTGACAGAAATTTGACAAGCCCGCCAGCGTAAGTAGAGATACGCCTTCAAGGAAAGTCATGTTCAGTTAGCAACGGCTTTATGACGTCGATGATGGAAACTTCATGGCTAATGGAATTTTATTGTTTGTGCAGTATGGTCACTGCACAATCTCTGACGCGTTTCTTTTTTAAACGCATGTGAATGATGTGAAGCCTGTGAAAGGCAATTTAGTCTATAGCTCCGCGAACCACGCGCAATGAAATTGTTCGAGATTTTCGCTGCGAATCACTCACGCTACTCTAGACTGGTACGATAAGTTTTCCTGAAGCATTGAAGGTATCACGAAGTATTGCTACTTCACTGTGCTTGACGAGCTATTTCTTCCGGTGCTATTATCTAAGTGCGTCGCCTTGCGGTCAATTAGAGCCACGCACAGCCAAATAAGCTGCCGTCGTGATCGAGATCATCGAGATAACGTGCATACTATCCGCAGAGGTTCAGCGGCTGTGGCTTCGCTGCTGAGCATGAGGTCGCAAGTTCGACTCCCTCTCGCATGCCGATGGTGTGCGTAGTTTTCAGTGCATGCTGATGTACCTCGGCTTGTCGAAATGGATCGCCATCTATTGAATGTGCCGTTCGTTAAAGCGGATAAGTACAGGCACGTGTGTGGGAATGAACTATAAGTACGAGTGTGCTATTCTACTTAGTCAGCTGGGGCTGTAACTTGCGATTTTTTTTTACACCTCCTAAGGCGTTCACTCTAGCGCCAATTGTATGTTGTCGCACAGTAAGAACAAGACACACAAACTCAGCGTGTGTCATGTTTTTTTTTTATCTCCGTCCATGTACTATTTCCCCTACACTGAAAACCTAAGCGTGGCATAGAGTCGCATTTGTGTCGTTAGCGCGCGCAGTGGTGACACCTTTTACACTACAACCAGTTTGTCGCACCACTCAAACTTACAAATTGCGTCTCTCACTTTCAGAATTGGCAAATAGCGGACACTGGGCAATACTGGTTATTCGCGACATATCTGGATGCATGGTAAAAGGCCTGACTACGGTATGTCGCATTTTGCCTATTGCGCTGGGATCCGACCTGACGTAATTTGTTGAAAGTTTAGTGCGAGCATCTGCGTGTGAATATGCTCCCACATAATGCATCATTAATTTGTATATGGACGATCACGTGTTCGCTTAGTAGCCACTGAGCAGATGTTGAATAACAAGTTCTCAAGCTGCGGTATCGGGCGTTAGGTCTACGCGTTAGATTTGCGTACAGATAGGCCAATATTCGAGTGTAGGCAATACTCTGGTGAACATTGGAACAAGGAATAGAACAAGTATGGCCTTGTAATGTGTAGGGAAGATTACTGGTGGTTGAATAGAGTTACATTTCGACCAAGGAATGGAAAGCGCTGTCGAGGGCGGCCCAGCACTATAGGTGGTGAAAGGAAAGTATAGGAAACTTGCAAGCCTAATGGATGGTACAGTTGGCACAAGACCGGGATAATTGTAAAATGGTGGGAGAGGCCTTCGTGTTTCAGTGAACATACGCAAGCCAGCAATGGTAATGATGGTGGTGATGATTATAATTATGTACCTTTATATTATTATGAATATAATTGTGATTATATAACTAAAGCTGGTTATCGAGTTCGTACAAGTTATATGTGGTGACGTGGAAGGCCTTCACCTAAAGTATCTTACTGTAGAAGGGAAGCCATCGGCCCACCAGTAGTCTCCGGAGTACTGGTACTTTAATTACACCATTGCAGAAAGTTCCTTTCAATTTTTGGCCAAGGATAATGGGACTGGCACGCCAACATTTAGAAAAATTTTAGAACTTGTCGTCACTCATCGCGTGCTAAGTGGTTTCAAAGTGGGTTGGCTGAGTAAAAAACTTCTGATGGGAAATGCTTTGTATTTGGCTTTGCTTACGGCGCAAGCTTAGATCCTAATTTTGTGTTGTGTTGGAAAGAGGGGGCATTTAGTAGTTACCCATGTTGTCAGTAGGTGGCGCGAATGTCAGCATACACCCTCATTGTTTATCAATATATGTTCACAGTGTGCAGTGTGGGGCAGTGCGCAGCCAGTTTCGCCGAAGATTTATTGAGTGGATCTACTAATTCCAGTTGATCTCCTACTAATGATAAACCAATCAAAATGCTGCTTAACAGCGCTGACCTTGTGAGAAGTGACCTAATCAGTATGTCGTGGCCGACACGTTCTTTGGAAAATGTTATCAAAACAGTCGGTGGATTTAGGAGCTCTTGTTACTTCTTTCTGTACCACGTATTTCTATGCTTTTCAGGGAGAAATTAAGACAAATTATTTAAATTTGTCTCGAAAAAAGTATTTTTTTTCAGAGCTATATTTTCCGTCGCTTAATGCAAAACGCTTTACTGCATCACTGAATACAAAGAAGGCCGAGCTTGTCTCTGGTTGATAGCAAAAAATTAAGCACCAAATTAAAACAGAACAAAAGAGGAGTCGTTATTCATATGAAAATATGGCTCAAATAGAAATAATATCAAGTAGCTGCCTACAGAGACGAGAAAATGCTCAGAATTAGGAAAAAATATTAGCAATAAATATAATATGCAAGTGTTGTGATTTGGTTTTGTACGCAGCACATGTATTGGTATTTTTTTTTCTGCATGAAAGTGCGTTTCACAATAGAGGGAAAAAAAGTTTCTTCTCACTTTTCTTTCGTTCTTTTTTTTCTGAATGCCATTAACATCATCCGAAGTTCCAGGCGCGACGTTGTCAAACTTCTAATATCGAACAACAAAACAAGGAATGCACTATTGCCTACACGCAAATAATATTTAGGTAGACTTTGCTTTTTTTTCTCACTCTAGCAAAGTGAAAGGAAATATTTCATAAGAAATAGCATTCAGAACACCGTTTTTTTTCTCTTCGAATTTTTTTGGTGTTTCTGAATTTAACACCAAAGCCTCCGCCTGGCCAAAAGTCTAGGTGCAAGAATTACGAGGAATGAATGTGAAAATGAATGGCTCAACTATAAATTAAAACTTTGTTCAGGAGTTACTATATCTAATCCTCCAGGGAAGTTTCTTATTAAGCCTGCGTACTTCGACTTTCTTTTTTCTTCAATTACAGTTTCTGCAGGATTGACATAGAAAGGAGACGTCACCGATAAAAAAAGTGTGCGATCTGTTATCACCTCAACGCCTCCAGCGATTGCCAACGACGGAATTGAAAACTTTGTCCGCGCAAGTTCTGGCCTAGGATAACTTAGAGAACAGCAGTTGGTATAGTTTTTTGAAGAGTGCACTTTAAAAGAACGACCGTGAAAAAGACGACGACAACATAGAAACAGAGAAACGAAGGGAGAGAAGGATGATGAAAAAGGTCAGCATGCTCTTAGCAATGGCGGTAGCCCCAGAGGGAATCTTTGCGGCTTGCGCTCTCTAATGGACGTGCCACGGGTTCTAATCCACGCGCTGTAAAAACTAAACGCAGTAAACTTTCTCGGTGAAGAAAACACACTACGGTGATGCATCAAGAGGTGACCCCGTAGTCTAGCATTATCTCTTAACCCCTCTGAATCACAGCAGAATCATTAGCGAGCTTTCGCCGTGCCTCCACATTGTACAGTAAATATTTTGTAAAAAAACTACAAGGACAGACCGATGAAGAAATGCGAAATTATTAAAAACTGAAGGTGCATGCCATGCTACATGAGGGGCTTACTGCTTCATATAGGTGTGCAGTTGGTATGCAAAAAATTAAATGAACATATACGTGAAGAGGGCGCAAAAGTAAATCAAAAACTAAGGACAGGAACAAATGAAGCCAAGGTGTGAAATGTTGAAAGATTGTTTATAAGCCATGAGCGGCGGGAGCAAAACAGCAGATTTCTTGCGGCTGGGATTGCGCGTCCACTTCGGTCGCGAAGCTTTTCGAAATATTTCTGTAGCTGCATGCTGTAGCTGTAGCTGTAGCTGCAAGCAAACGCGTTTGCTCGTAAGCTAGCGCCAGCACTGACACAGGCCATGTGGTCAATTCCCTAAAGAAGGTATTTCCCTATATCAGGCAATCCGAAGCGGTGTGATTGCATTCAAGGCAAAGTTTGAAATTACCGGTTTTCCATAGCGCTGATGCGGTCAAGCGACACAGCTGAAACCATCTATTCAAAACCAAATGGGAGTGTACGACAGCTTAGGAACTCAAGGGACATAATACAGGGATGGTAAAAAGAAGAGCGTCCGGTTGGCTACCTTAGAGAGAGTGCGAGGAAGGAATGTATGAAAGACCAGAGGGAGAAAAGGACAAGAAACTACCTCGACATTCTCGTGCCCCAGCAAAACGTGTCTTATTCAAGGCGCTCTGCAATGTTTTCTTGCGTTCAGGGACCTCGTGAATGCCTTGTAAGCTGTAATGACTTGCTTGTGCTTGTGTTGTTTATGAATTACGGGTATGGCCTTACTGTTTTTCCTATTGTGTTTCTTAGTGATTCATCCACTTGTTTTCGCTGTTATTTTAGTGCGCCTTCTCTTTCTGTATTCTTTTCTTATCTAAATTTTTGCGGCAGCCGATCATTTCGCTAGCAAAGCAGCCAATTTATTACAGTCAATAAAAATTATGAAAAGATTCCACAACTTAGTCTTGCGTGCGGGAAGCTTCACAAGGTCAAATGAAATCGCATAAGATTATCGGTATTAAAACATAGTGAGACTTCCAGGGCCTTTTGCATCTAAAGAGGAGGTGATGGTACTCCATATCCAATTCTTCAGGTGACTTCTCACCCATAATTCGTGCTGACATGAAAAAAAAATTAAGTTATGGGGTTTTACACGCCAAAACCACTTTCTAATTATGAGGCACGCCGTATACTCCGGAAATTTCGACCACCTGGGGTTCTTTAACGTGCACCTAAATTTACGTACACGGGTGTTTTCGCATTTCGCCCCCCATCGAAATGCGGCCGCCCTGGCCGGGATGTGCTGAAATGAAGGAGGTCGACAGCTTTGTACTGTGTTCTACTGTATTGTATTATACTGCCCTGTGTTGCACGCTGCATTTGTAGGATATTCTTTATATAAATATATAGAGAACCTGTCGTCCACAGTTTTACTTACACTAAACGAGCTATCACGAAAAATGCCGCAAGTATCATTTAGGCATCGGTACCTGCTCACATTGAAGTGTTGATGAGGGGGACAGTGGTCAAATACTACGCCATTCGTGTTCGTGCGGCACATTTGTGTCTCTAACGCGAAAGTGTCATTTCGAAGCCCAGCGGGCTTTCGCAGTTTGGTATCACTGTAACTAATATAGCCCTAGTGGCACTCTAGAGATTCTTTGTTTTTTCCCGGGATTGAGGGGCCAATTTAAGCGTGAAAAATGGGCGGACATGGGAGGAGAACTTAAATTTGGAATCTTGAGTAAGGAAGCTCGAGGTTTTGCTCACCCCCTTTTCTTTTTCTTTCTCTATTTCATATATGTACAAAAAAGAAAAGAAGACGAACGTTATGGCGTATTTTCTTACTGACGTTTCGGCCGGCCCACCGGCCGAAACACATGCCATAACTTTCGCCTTGTTTCGTTATTTGATGATATATATATATATATATAATATTTGGGGTTTTACGTGCCAAAACCACTTGCTGATTATGAGGCACGCCGTAGTGGAGGACTCCGGAAATTTTGACCACCTGGGGTTCTTTAACGTGCACCTAAATCTAAGCACACGGGTGTTTTCGCATTTCGCGCCCAACGAAATGCGGCCGCCGTGGCCGAGATTCGATCCCGCGACCTCGCGCTCAGCAGCCCAACACCATAGCCACTGAGCAACCACGGCGGGTAATATATATATATATATATATATATATATATATATATATATATATATATATATATATATATATATATATATATATATATATATATATATATATATATATATATATATATATATATATATATATATATATATATATATATATATATATATATATATATGTGTGTGTGTGTGTGTGTGTGTGTGTGTGTGTGTGTGTGTGTAAGTGCTAAACTGAGGGAACGGCAGAGAAGCAAATGGTTGTTGAGAAAATCACATGTTTCTTTTTCTTTATATTTTTCCTCTGAAATTGTGTACGAGAAAGCCGAGTCAAAAGGTCAACAATGCCTGACGGGGTCTCCGCCTTCTTTACACAAATACGTAACAATCTAGTATCTAAAAATTCGGGCAGACCAAGTTACGCATACTTGGAAACAAATGCAAGCACATATCTTGAAGCACTTAAGAACTTTTTAGTACCAGCCGATGAGTATTACGAATTCAGTGAGAGCAACATTAAGAACGTGCACATTACACTTGATACTTATTTCAGAACTAAACTAATATTATATATAAATAAAGCTAGAGGAACCAATTTTGTTTACACTCGCGCATACACATTTGCTGGAACGTACTCAGTAGTACAAAAGTGAAATCGGTCTACACGCATGGAAGCACGCTATTGTGCGAAAAACACTGCACAGTTATAGAAAACGGCAAAATGATTGCACGCTTATGATGGTGTCAGGGGGTAAAGAGAGAAGATTTGTGGGAAGATCGCTGGGAGAGGCCTTCGTCCTGCAGTGGGCGTAAAATTGATCGATGATTACGATCACCAGCTCGAACTTGCAGAGTTTTTAAGCAGGCCCTTAGTGAATTATTCGGCGCATCTAGCTTATCGTGTGCAAACAACACCAGCAGATTTTGCTGCGTGCGAAATTCCTGCGCTGCATCGAATTACGCAAAATCCCTCCAGAACGGGTTTTCTAGGATGAGCGAAGACATCACGGATCTTTAAAATCCCTTGAAAACGCATTAAAAAGAAGAAGACAAATTTTCCGGTATAGCAGTCGCGGCAGCTCCAACACGAAAAGATTGAAATAAAGAAAATTAGAGATGTTAAAATTTGTTGCTGTATGGTAACGCTAACCAACGAAGAGGCTTCGGCAGGCGGGACTGCTGGCAAGAAAATTGTGAACACGAAGTAAACCCAAGAAATATTGGTGAGCATAATCGCGAATGCGAGTTCGAGGTACAGAACTTCCCTATAAAATCACTAGTCTGCGGACTCCGTCTGAAGTTGGGCAGCTACGCGAAGATACCTGCCTCCTGGACATATGGAAACGAAGCACCGAAGAAACCTCGTAAAGACGGCTTTTACTGCCTCGCAGTTTAGTTTCCTTTCTCGGACTTTTCTTTTTTTGCGGGAGGTCGCTTCCTTTGCATAAGTCTGCGTGTAACAGTCTGCTGGCGCTCGCCGTTTCGGAATGTAGGACTCCTATTTCTACCGTGAAAGGCACTACATCTTTCCTTTTTTTCTTCTGCCTAGACATCGCTTCATTCTTTTTTTTCTGTGTGTGTGGCAGCGTGTCTCGACATGTCTGCAGAAGCGCGAAAGTGAGTCAGAAAGCACAGGAAATAGCGTCCACCTGATTTTCTGTACTGGAGAAGTTGCTGAAACACAGTACCCTCTATTCGAGCCGCCTTAGTGCAGTAGAAAAATATTTTAAACAATCTGGTGGCGAACAGTTCGTCGAATTTCTGCTTTAGTCAAGTCAGCCAGAAATGTGCTGATCTTGGAAATACTGACAGCCTCTTTCTGGCGGCCAAAGCAGGACTCGCGCTTTTCATTTGAAGCCTACAAATGTCTCATTGAAGGAAGTGACAAAAAAAAAAAAGAACGAGCACATAAAATTTTGAAATCACGTATTGAAGGAAAAGAAAAGATTTGACGCAAGAAAGAAATCAGCTCGAATCATGTTTTTCTTTTCTTTAATGTCTCACCAACCAATGAGCAATAAAATGCAAAAATAAAATAAATATAGAAAAGTTAGGTCAGAAAACGACATTGAAAATCTTCCAAAACTGTAACCGTAATTCAGAAGAACGACATCAAAAAAAAAAAAAAATAGTCGCTGGACCCGCGACCAACTGGCAGCTACGGTGAGACGAGAGAGTGGAAGGCGACTGGCAAAAAAAAAAAATGAAATGCGAACATTTCAAAAATATGCAGTGCGTGCTTAGTAAAAATGCAGACTACAAGAATGAGTCGATGCTACACGACATTACGCTATATGCGACATTATTTGAGAGGAAAATGCGATCTCACATGGATGGGGCACTCAATCTGGTATAGATACTGGGCAGTTACTCTCTTCCTCTGTTGATTCTTGCGCTTGGACTGTCGCATCTAATATGGGCCCACCAGCGCACAGTAATTTATCGCTTTGGTAGTGCCTACTGTGCGTATTTTAACGCTTTTGCGTTCGCGTTTCCTGCTGTGGGGAAGCCCAAAGAATATGTTAAACCTTGGATCAACCATCCGGTGCACCACCTCGTGCTCATCAAATATTGTTTCGGTCCACTTAATGGTCCTTTCGAATTCGCTAAACTAAATGGAGCAATAATATGGCCATTGTTTATGCCTTTTTATAGAGAAAGTCAATTCAACAAACATGCCCTAAGCGACAAAAGGCGTTGTACTAAAAAGTTATGTCGTTTGATACCAGCATAAGGAAGAAAATCATGCACAAGTCGAAGATGATTATCAAATTAAACCAACAACGTTACTTAGGCCTGGTCAGTAGTCAACAGCGAAGCGCTAAGCCAAATAGTTAGCATGCAAAGCCAGCCGAAGATGTTTGATAATGTTCTACTCCGTAGTACATCGGGTTGAACATCCTCAATCGACCGATTCGTTGCTGCCGTTCCACATGCCTCTTGACAGCAGGACGCTGTCAAGGCTTTTTTAGCGCGCAGACAACTCTCTACGAACTCCGTCTTGCAGAATATTCGATTTTTTGTTTAGAATTTCTAGAGCCCCATTGCACGCCTCCGCGACTGACTCGGGGTCACAGCAAGGTCAGCAACGGGGAGTGAACAATCTTGGCCCAACCTTTCTTCCCGCGTTTTCCTAGTTTGGCTCCGCTGGCCGCACATCCGTCTGAAACTTTCCTGGCGTATGCCCGCTATTCGTATCCTGGTGTGACGTCAATCGGGTCGATGCGGAAAACCTGTTACGGTAGACGAGGAAAGCTCTTTGCTTTAAAATGAGCCTAGCGATACATTTGTCTTGCTTGCTACCCTGATTGTTAGTGAGTGCAAGGTGCTTGGTGGCACAAGGGGATGGTCATAATATTATCCTCCCCCTCACCAACATATAGACCAATCTGCACCTATTCCCCATAGTGAAATGTTTGCTGCGCTTATGAAAAAAAAAAATATTTAATAGCGTTAATTGTCCGGCAAAATAATCGTCATGGAAATTCCCGTCCTTGTTATCACCGTATAATGTGCATGCTGCGTACCGAAGGGTCTCCCCTGGTGATCTATTGCGCTAGGCGATTCAATTTTAACGTTGTCATTTACGTATAGGGGGAAAATGTAACTACAGACAAATCATCGTTTTCATAGTGTAATCGCTTTGCCGGATAACGGTGTAGAAAGTATGAGTGATTGATGCTGGGATCGCTTCGTTTTTCGTCTCTTCGCAGCGACACTTCTGCCGCTCTGCTCAGCAACGCCTAGACGACTTAGACAACGGGCCTGCGCGCTGTGACTGTGACGTCTTATCAGAAAGCTTATCGGTCCATTGGAAGTCATGCTTCTAGAAAAAAACAAAAGTGGTCACGACGTCGCTTGAGCTCGGTATACGTGGAACGTGCACAAAATTTCTCGGTGTTACTGAGTGACAATGCTGTTCGGATCGCCCAAAACTATTGCTGTCTTGGAGGAGGAGGAGGAGGAGGAGGAGGAGGAGGAGGAGGAGGAGAGAGGAGGAACACGACGAGGAAACAATGAAAACAAAGCTCTTACTGACCTTTTGTGCCTCATCCATGGTTTTACGCCCACTGAAACGCGCGAGCATAGCACGTTCTGCGCGTGCAACTTCAGAAGCGGACTCCTTCCATCTTCACCGAGATTTAACGAGTGAAAGGTCTGACAGTAATATAGGTTACCACGTGTTGCTGGGATTTCCTTAAAACAAGATGTCGCGTAGGAAATTGGGGAAACATCATAGCTTTCTGTAACTTTAATACGCTCTCTACACTGTTATCGCAACTGCCGTCTTCCTGGTAGCACCATCTCGTAGTAGCATCCGTCGCGCATGGGAACATCTGGGCACGCAGCTACGCATTACACTGTGCGGCGATGATGAGAGATACAATTCTCGGTGCACGCAACTTCCATCGGGTTTCACGTTACGGACCGAGTCGAGCTGCTGCATTGCAGTCGTGGCGGCGGCGGACGTCCGTTTCCATCGCGCCGGCGAGAAATATAAACAAGACGTAAGGAGGAACCAACTAACAGGGTGCACAGAATAAGGAGCTAAGAGCTGCGGAAAGCATAAAGAAGAGACGACGCGGATGGGGCAGGCCATCGCCATAAAACGCTGGCGCTATATAGCACAGAAGGCACAAGACGAGGGTTCCCGAACCGTGGTGCAGTCTGGCCGCTGCAGGCCCGGGTCCGAGCCCGAATTCGGAATGGTCCAGGCGCGACGAGGGCGGGGTGGTCACGTCCGCCGGCGGCGCCTCTGCGGGCAGCGTGTCGCCATAGATTTTGTGCGGGGACGTCAGCTTAAAATAAGTGCGCACGTGCCTCAGCAAGCCGCATATTCGACGTTTCTTTTCTTACTTCTTTCTTTCCATGCCTCTTTCCTTCTCTCCGACTTTCTTTCTTTTTCTTTCACTCGGCCGCAGACATACGGAGCTTTTGGAAACAACTTACAGGCTGCAGCAAAAGGCCGTTTTTTTTTTGCTGTATGTATCGTAACCGCCATTGCGAGGCAGGGAAGAGGCCGAATGGGATTATGCGTTTATTAAGTGCGCGCTTTCGTCCAGCCGTGTTATTGCGTTAGTGTCTCTTCCTTGTTCATCTTTATCTGTGAAACGTGTATGAAGATGGAGAAGTGTGAAGAAGTTCAGTACGTTGGAGTTAATTAGGCTTGAAGACACCCTGGATAGAGTATCACATAAGGGGTGCTATACAGGATAGTTTGAATAAAACTACCAGTAAACCACGCTTCGCGATCGAGTCAACCGACACTGAAGCCAAGGACAGCAGATGGGAAAAAACATACGGTGTTCATCGAAGTCAAATAGTGATAAAGTACAGAAAAGAAAATGAAAGTGGAGGAAAAAAAAACACATCTTCCCGCCGGTTGCATTCGAGCCCAGGTCTTCCATATGATGTGCAAGTACTTTTTTTGTCAGCTTTGATTTCTCTTAGCCTCATCATTTCTGCGTTTCAACTTCAACAACTTGTAATTTTCGCTGTGCCTTTCTTGCCTTCCATACGTGCAGGCTTCATGTGATTGTGTCTAAAAGCAAATCGAACTACTGCGCTGGTTCCTGTCCCTTCTCACAATATGAGGACTAAAGCACGCTTTCGGTGGCATTCTTCAAGCAAGAAATTATCGGACTATTTACATTCGTCGATGGGAAGCTTTGTGAGCCTGTGAGCTCCGGGAGGATGTAGTATAACTATTTATCGAAAGATTATGAACGGTGCCTTGAAACGCAGTTACGTTTCGCATCGAGTTGCGAAAACGGTACTTTGTGTCACTGTTGGCTCACAAACCTGACCTAACATGCAGATCACGTGAGCTTACGATTCGGAGGGCCAGAGATAGCGAGGATAGTTAAAAAAGGCATATTCCCAGGCACTTCCTCCCAGTTTGGCTCCATTAGGTAAAACTTCATTATTAACATTGTCTTTCAGCTGACGTTCATACGGCTTATTACAGTTCCTTACAATTTAAACTGCATGTTCTTCGAATGGGCTGCTCTGTCCCATAAAGATTTGCTTGTTCTTAATGTTAGTTTTATTTTATTGTTCATTCTATTACGGCAGCATACAGAGTCAGGAGAATGCGTTTGGTTTCTCGGAAGCTGGGAGTTAGAAATATAGATACAAGAAAGACGTGACGAACAAAAGACCAAAACAAAGCAAATCGCTCACGTAGCGGTTATTTAAGGTGTCAGGCGCACTGACACAAAGGACACGATGTCAGGTGTGAAAAATGGCATATACAATGAGGAAGCACTAAACGATACAATACACAGCCACGAGCGGCCCCCGCCTGAAAATGCCACGACGCATTCTTTTTTGCTGCCCAGCGGGGTTCTGTCCCGCCAAATAGCGTTGAAACGGCAATTAGCTAAATGATTTCCAGAATGTGCTCGTTCAGAGCCAGCGAGACGAAGAATTTGCGCGGAAAAACCAAACTGTTGTCGCAGTGGGGCTGAAAAAAAAAAACGAAATGGGAGTACGAAAATGAAAGGAACGTTAAGAGAACTGCCGAGCCATTTCGGGAAAGCAATTACGAAGTCGCCGTGATTGTTCTGCGTCAGAAAAAAAGAAATTATCTAGCAAGAGAGAATCGGAAAGGGAGGGCAGGGGGGAGTGTACTGTTGTCGGTTGTGTTATGGTTCATTAAGAATATCGCCGGTGCACAACAAGCGTCAGTTCCGGAAACTGTGCGACGGAGAAAAACGTGAACGCTGCGACGTCCCGCTCCCAAGCTTTCTTTCCTCCCTTTCCTTCTTTCTCTCTCTCTCATTTTGTTTTCTTTAGCTTTGTTGTCTCTTTGTAATTTCAGTTATGATTGCAATGATTTGGTGTTTTTTTAGCAAGTTCCTCTTGGAATGCCTCTCAACGAAGTACATTCCGGAAATCATTTAGCAACTGAAAAGAGAGAAACAAAGAACTAAAGGAAGAGGAAAAGAAAGAAAGAAAGATAGAATGAAAAAGTTAAAAACTACTTCCCTTTCTTCCTCGCTTTCTACCTTGTTTCTGACGTGCCTAGACAAAGGGAATTTTCAATTTGCGGCGCGATAAACACTATTACCTGAGCTGGACACAGAAGCTTCACACACAGTTGCTGTATGTAGGGGGACTCTCGACCCCAAACATTTACGAGTTCTAGGTTGAAAGAGACGGAAAAAAAAGGGGGGGGGGGGGCTTTGTCTGTTTTGTCAGGTTTATTACCTTACTCGAAGCGGAGGGCTGTAGTCGCCCCAAGCTTTAGCAAAGTGTTTTTTTTTTCAGCTTGCAAGCAAAAATAGAATTACAAAACGAAACCAGTCGGCATTCTTGCAAAAAAACAACAAAGAAAGAAAACATCTTTGGCAAAAAATAAATGCCTTGCATGAGTTAAATGGCATAGACTGGAAAAGGTTGAAAAACTTAGTTGTCGATCTGTTCCTGAAGATGGTGTATCTGTATATTAAAGGAGCAAATAGTTTGCGCTAGCAGCGTTAGTGCTGCAACAACGGGAAGTGAATTCATGCACCCGCTGTATACGCTACATTGTCTGTTTTCTTATTCTCACATTTGTTATCTTTAGACCCTACATTGAAGTTCTCAGAGTATTAGCTGAATACCCAAGAAAGCGTTTTTCTGAGCGTGAAAGAAGCTCGCGAATAAATGCCAAATTGCCGCGCGACTGGCCGCTCGAGGCACTTTGCGTATATTTGCGAGCATATTGCATGTTCGCAAAGAACTCATTTGTGTACCGCGTACTGAGCAATAGACGATCGGCAGTATTTCATAGCGCTGTACAATTTTCTCGTTGAAACATTTAATATTACTATAATATTTGCGAAGTTACTTAATAAATGAAGACTAATGATCTAATTAGGCGGAATGCAAAAAAATTTGGATGACACTTAAGCTTCGCCTTTGAGAGTGAAACGCGATGGCATTTAAAGATCCCTGACTGTTTCTCACGCTGCCCGGGAACTGCAGCTTATGTAACCGTAATATTTACCGGTAAACGCTCGCGGCGAATGCCATATACGAAGGCGCGATTTTCGGTAGAGACGCGGCCTCTTGCATGTGCCTCAATGCGGCGGAGGCGACTGCCATCTGGAAGTGTTTCAAGGAAGCGACCGCGCCGCTCCGTGGACTTTGAGATATTGTCACGTGGTAGTGACGGTGAAGAAAGAAGCAGTACGGTGGAATACAAAACTAGCTCTTATTGGGCGAACCTTTGCCCACAAAACAGGCTACACTTATAGCACAACGATAGCGGCGAACACGGTCGGCGATCGTCGGAAATCTGATCAGCGGGTCAAGCGCGTCGGCTTTTATAGAGCAGTCGTCGAATGTTCCAGACTAATCGTTCGGACCCGCGTGCCTTCCACAATGTTCTACACCATTCGCGTTACGCGATGGAATCAGATAACACAAGGTTCGGCGACAACAGACAGCCGGGTAGAAGCATCGATAACTTTCCAGAAACGTCGGATACATGCAGGCGCGTCCCTCGCTGTGCGATTACATTTGTTAAGCGGCGAAACGTGGTCGCCCGACAAAGATAACGAAGGAAGGAGGAAGGAAAAAGTGGAGAAGGAAGGCAGGGAGGTTAACCAGTTTTGCCTAACCGGTTTGCTACCCTACACATGGGAGCGGGATGGGGGGGATGAAAGATGTGGAGAAGAGATAGAGGGCACATAACACAGCACACACATCGTTGGTTACAGTCTGTCACTCTTGTGCGGTACGTGACATCACTGTCACAGCCGCTTGTCCAAGCCCGTATCCTTCATAAACCGAAGTAGTCCCTTCGTCGCCTTCAGCTGCGATGACTTCAGTCGGCGATATGTGAAAATGGTTGCAACTGACAATGGTCTATTGTCAAGGTGCGCTAGAACGGACGCCATGGACTGTCTCTGAACATTATATTCAGGACAGTCGTACAGAATGTGTTGCAGCGTCTCCTCGCAAAGACAGGCATTGCAGAGAGCGTTCTCGGCCATTCCAATGCGAAACGAGTAAGATTTCGTGAAGGCCACCCCTAGCCATAAGCGATAAAGCAGGGTGGCCTCACTTCGGCGGAGTCCGGTTGGCATACATAGATGCATCAAGGAGGGCAGGTCGTGTTGATGATTGCTGCGGTTGGTCTGGCTGCTGGGTGTGCACCATAGAGAGAGCGTGATCTCCCGTGCAAGCACTTGAAGTCTGCTGG
Organism: Dermacentor variabilis; assembly: GCF_050947875.1. Taxonomy (NCBI): domain Eukaryota; kingdom Metazoa; phylum Arthropoda; class Arachnida; order Ixodida; family Ixodidae; genus Dermacentor; species Dermacentor variabilis. Next base: position 113,299,462 of record NC_134576.1, read on the forward strand.
CTGCGTCGGACCGTGAAAGTGGTATGGCCTCTTCCTGTGTGTCTTCAAGAGCTGTCCGAGCGGCTTTATCGGCGTCTTCATTTCCGATGACGCCGCAGTGACTTGGTAGCCACTGAAACGTCACGTGATGTCCTTTCTCATGTGATGTATGGAGTAGGCATCTAATATCGAATACGAGCTGTTCGAATGGCCCGCGACGCAGAGCTGATAGTACAGATTGTAGGGCTGCCTTTGAGTCGCTGAAAATTGACCATTGTCGAGGTTGTTCCCGATTGACAAAACAAAGTGCAGCTCGAAGAGCAGCTAGTTCCGCAGATGTAGAAGTCGTTGGGTGGTCAGTCCTAAAGCTGATGGTAATACCTCTTTCTGGGACGACTACAGCACCGGACGAACACTGGATGTTTGTGGAACCGTCAGTATAAATATGAGCACGGTCTGCGTACCGCTCGTGCAGAAGAAGCAGAGACAGTTGTTTCAGCACAGGCGACGACAGCTCAGACTTTTTCCCGATTCCTGGCACGTTGAGATGGACTGTGGGGCTGACAAGGCACCATAGGGGCATCGATGGTTTAGATGCAGCGGTGAAGCCCGAGGGAAGTTTGTCGTTGTACTTGACAATAGTTTTCGAGAATGATGCTTGGTGCCTGTCTGAAGGTAGTGTTGCAAGGTGGTGATAGGGGGCTCGTGCCAAATGTCTGATATGTGTTCTCAGGGTTTCCACCGTGATGTGAGTCTGCATTGGATGGTCCCGAGCAATCGCAATAGTTGCCTCAGTTGACGTGCATCTCGGCAAACCAAGACAAACTCTGAGTGCTTGAGCTTGCGCTGCTTGCAGAACACGAATATTTGTCTTGCAGGTGTTGTTCAGTACAGGTAGACTGTATCTTAAAAAACCGAGAAAGAGAGCTCTGTAGAGTCTCAGCATTGCGTCTACTGACATCCCCCACGTCTTTCCTGTCAGGTATTTAAACAACTGGGAGGTTGCTGTTAGGCGTCGTTTCATGTAAGCTACGTGCGGGCTCCAACAGAGGTCTCGGTCGATAATTACGCGAAGAAATCTGTAGGTTCTGACATAGGAAATGGTCCGCCCATTGATTGAGATGACATAAGGCGTCATTGGTTTGCGAGTAAACGCCACTAGGGCGCATTTTTCTGGCGATATGCTGAGACCTTGTTCACACAAGTAGCTCGCTGTCAAAGTAGCCGCTCTCTGAAGCCGTGCACGTATCTGAGGACGTGTGACTGCCGAAGTCCAGAGACAGATGTCGTCTGCGTATACTGAAATTTTAGTGGTAGTTGGCAAGTGTTCAGCAAGCCCAATAAGAGCGAGGTTGAATAGCGTCGGGCTGAGAGCACCGCCTTGAGGAACGCCCTTGCTGGTATAGCGTCGCGTAGTTGGCCCATCGTCAGTTAATACATAGAATGATCTTGCAGATAGGTAACTTGCAATCCATAAAAATACTCGACCGCCTAAGCCAACCGTCACAAGAGCGTCGAGAATAGCCTCATGTAATACGTTATCGTATGCCCCTTTCACATCTAGGAATAAAGCTGCAGATAAACTTTTACGGGACCTTTCGTGCTGGACATATGAAACAAGATCGACTACATTGTCGATGGAAGAGCGGTCACGTCGGAAGCCAGCCATGGAACTCGGATAAATCTTGTAGTGTTCAAAATACCATTCCAGGCGGCCAAGGATCATCCGTTCCATTATCTTTCCTACACAGCTGGCCAACGCTATCGGGCGGTAAGAGGTGAGCTCTAGCGGGGATTTGCCCTGCTTCAAGATTGGCACCAGGCGGCTCACTTTCCATTCGTCAGGAACATTTCCCTCCTGCCATGAGGTGTTGTAGAGACTCAATAGTGCTATCCGTGCGGATTCTCCGAGATAGCACAAGGCTCGGTATGATATACCATCTGGACCCGGAGATGATGAGCGCCTGCAGAGTGCTAGTGCCGCCTCGAGCTCCTCCATTGTAAAAGGAAGGTCCGTGCGGCGATCTCGGGAATGGGGGACATCATCTCGGGCTGGAGGATCTGGACGTGTCGCTTAGTCTGCCATTCGCGCACAAAAGTCTTCTGCGACATCGATGTCTTGCCGCCCTTGGAAAAGCGCGAGTGCCTTGAATGGAAAACGCTGTTCCGGAAGGCAACGCAGACCTTGCACCGTTTTCCAAATGTGAGACAGAGGCTTGCGGGGGTCGAGTGTTTGGCAAAACGTTGCCCAACGTTCCGACGCTAGTCTATTCATTCGACGCTGAATCTTCTTTTGTATCCTCCTGGCTGCCCGAAGGTCATGGATTGATCTTGTACGCCGATATCGACGTTCCGCCCGGCGACGAAGTGCGCGAAGTCGCTCTAAATCTATGTCGAAGTCGTTTCGCGTGTGAGAGATCGTCAGTATGCGAGTGGCGTTCCGCATCGTATATTTAATTGTTTGTTCTAACCCAGAGGGTAGGCCCTCGCTGCAGGCATCTTCCATATCAGATTTGAAGTTGGCCCATTGAATCGTCCGAATGGTATTTCGTGGGCCAGATCTAGACGACAAGCCTTTGATGGTCAGATAGGTGGGAATGTGATCACTCCCATGTGTCTCAATATCTGGTAACCACTTCACATATCTGGCGAGAGAGTTGGAGACAAAAGCAAGGTCGAGGCAGCTGCCGTATGTCACGCCTCGAAGAAAGGTGGGGCTACCATCGTTCAAGAGAGTAAGGCCATAGTTGTAGGCGATGCTTGATAATCTTCGTCCTCTTGCATTTGTCTTTGTACTTCCCCATGCAGGATGGTGTGCATTGAAATCTCCTATGATGACCCATGGGGCGGGGCAAACACTCAAAATATCCGCTAATCTTTTAGTGTCGAAATTGCTGGAAGGCGATATATACACGCCTATGAGAGTAAACAAGAGTTTGTTCTTTTTAACTGTGATGCAAATATACTGATTGTCGTCGTGGGGCGCAATTGGTTGCAAAACATAGTTGAGTTCACGGCGAACAAAAACGATGATCTCGCTGCATGCACTATTTGTTGATGACATGAAACATTCGTACCCTGACAGTCTGATTGGTTTCGACAAGTTGGGCTCACAAATGACGATGAGTGGAAACACATTGGTGTACACATACTGACGGAAATCTGAAATTCCTGATTTTAGCCCTCTGGCGTTCCACTGCATGACAGACGCTGCCTTGACTTCTTTTCGGAAGGATGGGGTATGGGTAGCCATCTCTCTAGTTGAAGGATTCAAGCACTGGGCTTAAGGCGTCCAGCACTTTAAGTGCGCTTCGAGCAGACGGTGTCCCCATCTCAACTAAAATCGTTCGGATGGCCTCCATGAGGGAACGTAGCACCGAGATGACTTGATCTGTTTTAGGTGAATCATCAATGGCCGGAGAAGGCTCCGGTGGCGCCGTGACCTTCTGAGGTTCCTTAGCAAGGGAGCCTCTCGGTAGCGTAGGCCATTCCTCTAAAGAAAGAGTCTTATCTGATGCCCTCGTGGAAGTGGTGGGCGCTTTCGCGTCGCGACTAGATGGTTCCGTAGTGGAGCGGGTACTATCGCTTCGCTCATGCGCCTTCTTTGAAGACGTACGACGGTGCCGACGTAGACGCCGACGCCGGACTACTTCGGCTGCCTCCCTGTGGGCCGAATTGTCTCTGGCCATTTGCTTAAGAACTGCGCGCTCCCTCTTGATGCGGGGGCAGTCTTTCGACGAGGCTGCGTGAGGGCCGCTACAGTTGGCGCACTTCAGAACTGTGGCACCGCAGGTCACTTCTGCATGAGGTTCAGCGCAACGGGGACACAGAAGCGAGTTGGGCCACACGCCCTTTACGTGTCCTAGCCTGAAGCACTGATGGCATTGAAGCGGCTTCTGGATGAATGGTCGAACTGGATGTCGAAAATGTCCGACTTTAACGTGGGAGGGTATGCAATCCCCCTTGAAGATTACTTTTACGCAGCGCGTGTTCCCAAGACGGCGCACTTGCGTAATGATCGTGCCCTCGTTTGCCGGCTTGATGAGGCTAGGTAAATCTTCATTGGGAATGGCAATGTCAATGTCGTAAATTACACCGGCTATCGATGTGTCGTTGATCGGGATGAAGGGGCGCATTTTGATTCCGCCAAGCTCCGTGATTTCTTCAAGTGTTCCAAGCGCACTCGCGTTGTACACGTCTATGGCGAGTATATTCTTGCGTGGGTTTATTCTGATGTCTTTAATATGATCCGGCACCGCACGTTCCAGAAAAATGGAGAGGGCTTGCCTGTTCAGCAACCGTAGGTTGCTTGACGGTTCTGCCGGCATAAAGATGATGACGTGTGGCCAGCGCGCAGGCCTTGACTTCATAGTCGTAGTGCTCGCAGGAGGTGACGGCGCTGTGTTGGCGATCTTTCTCTTCGCCCTCTTACTCCGGACGGGTATGAAGCCGTCGTCGGATGAGTCGTCTTCCGACATAGAGTACAGCTCGGTGTCCTCGGTGTCGCTGGGGGAGCCAACTCGCTTCCTTGCGGTTGACAGCCGTGATGACGTCTGGCCAGGTGGGCCTGTGGCACGCTCCGCGTCCATGGTCGCAAGACGCGGAGGTGAGGCACCCCGAAAGGCAAAGAGTTCACCAAAAATGCAGAGAGCACAGAATAAGTACACGTGAATATACCCCCCTCTTAAAAAGCATCGACCCGATGCTGCAAACAAACGAAGGTAATAAACAGAAGCACTGGTAGCAAAGAAAAGAACAAAAATGGCGAAGTTTGTCAGCGTCCTTAAAAGGGTTTAAGGCGCACCACGTGGACCACTTCAGATCGTGCGCGGCGCCGCTGTGAATGCGAAATGCCGTCTCGCACGACCTCATAGTCCAGAGCGCCAATACGTCGGATGACCTTGTAGGGTCCGAAATAGCGTCGGAGTAGTTTCTCACTGAGTCCTCGTCGGCGTATCGGGGTCCAGACCCAAACACGGTCGCCAGGTTGGTACTCGACGAAGCGTCGTCGGAGGTTGTAGTGTCGGCTGTCGGTCCTCTGCTGGCTCTTGATTCGCAGGCGGGCGAGCTGTCGGGCTTCTTCGGCGCGCTGGAGATAGCTAGCGACGTCAACATTCTCTTCGTCAGTTACGTGCGGCAGCATGGCGTCAAGCGTCGTCGTCGGGTTCCTGCCGTAAACCAGCTTAAACGGCGTGATCTGTGTTGTTTCTTGCACCGCCGTGTTGTACGTCAGGGTTACGTACGGCAGGACCCCGACGACGACGCTTGACGCCATGCTGCCGCACGTAACTGTCAATATTTACGCGCCGGCGTGCGCAAATGGTGGACGCCGTGACCGGTCTATGTATTGTAGAAATACTGGGAAAGCATTTTGGTTGAGTTTTCACGTAACAGAGTTATGTTTCCTCATAAATTCAAATTACAATCCGAGAGCTATCATGTCTGTAAGTTCTGTGTAAGTCGTAGTTTACGATTGTTCCACGTGCTTTTGCTTGAGAAGTTCAATTAGTTCAGTCAATTTCTTGCGTCACATGCAAGGCCTGTGTATGCGGGGCTCGAAAATATGTTCGCCGAAACGACGTCCGACGCCGGATATCCTGCGACACGTGCTCCTTAACGCTGTCGCGTTAAATTACTCCAGGTGCCTCCAAGCGACGGCAAGCATCATTACCTTGGTCCTGTCCAGCTACATGGCATTTGCATATTTTTCAATATTGGTGCACTATAGTTGCGACACCCTGCATACATTCAGAAAGAGACCGAGAGGACGTACATTTGGCGAGCTTTCGCAATATTCCATTCACTGAAAGAGTAAAGGTGCTTTGCCGCATAATTATTCCCTATGTAGTGAAGCACGCTCTACAGGCACACCTGTCGAGTTTTGGTACTCGGAACGTAGCGCGTTCGATCTGCAAAGGAGACATGCCGCGTTTTGCAAGGCCCTAATTAAACGTTTGCGCAGACCCCACGCACGTGACAACCTGTGTTAGGCGAAAGCATTTACAACGAGGACGTCCTGGTGTGATCACGATCGGATTGTCGTAGTCGGCCTGCCAACGTTGTCATGCCGACATCACCCTGCCATCTTCGTCATCATCACGCCGTCGCCTCCATGTCACACTAGTTGTCGTCACTTGCCAGGAGCACTGCTACAATTCGTGCCAGTTGTCTCGATATGCGTTATTTCAACGCACGTGCCCTTTATTCTTTCATTCGTGAAAGATATAATCTCGTTATGCTGTTCTAAAGATTTCTGACTACTCCATGTCACAAAGGAGAAATGGATTTCCACGAAAGATATCAGCGTTGTGAGAACTGCGTAACTTCATTTAATTTGATATCCAGGGTACTTGAGTTTCGGAATAGTATAAATGTCACGCAGGGCCTTCGCAAGCATATCCTTTTCAGGCATCCCTGTCAAGAGGTGTTGTAATCCAACAATTATTTCTTTATTTGCTTGAAAACGCTGAAAGATCAAAAAGAAAGTGCTTTGGGGGATGCTAGTTGCCAGTTCACTAAAATGAAGGAAATGCAATAGTAATATTTTATGATCTCCTTCTCCGCACTCAGCGCATCTAGTCAGTGTTGACGGATGCAACAGTTTAGAATAATAATGCGAGCTGAGCGTCAGCGGAAAAATCTGCGTGTGTGTGGCTTGCGCGCGGTATTTGTTTTCTCACACACACGAAAAAAACAGAAAGTTCTACAACTTAGCATTCATATTATTCGCCTTTGGCACATGATGTACGAGGACCACGAAATATCGCACCGAATCTCTGGAGGCATTTTTCAGCAACTTATAGCGGCCGCAATCTTTCAGCGGACATGCAGCTCAGCAGTACGGCAATACTAAGGGAATATGAGAAGATAAACGGGCAAATCGGCGAGGGAAGCTGCGTTATAGGCCGAAAACTTCAACGGCGCGCGTGATTTTTCATTGTTTCGAGACTTGCATTACTCTTTACTCTGTTAATCCTTATTATTCTGATCAAAAGCTATTATTCTTATCAACTGAGCAGTGCGCGCACCTTTCTATCTCCATTCATCTCCACTGAAACCCAATATTAATGAGTAATGACGAATATTCGTGCGCGTTATTATGGGGCTTGGCGTTCAAGCAGCGGCAGACTCTGGAGTGGCTAATCGATCATTTCTTTTTTGTCGTTCGGAGAATTATTTTTATTTTCGGAAAGGGAGTGGTTCATCTCCATTAAAGGTGAGATTTAAAAAAGAAAAACTTTATGTGAGCACGCGAACGGCCGCAAAATGAAAAAAAAAGAAAGAAAGAAGAGAATATACGCGAAGGAATGAGGAAGACAACGGGAAGGTTAAATCAAAGTAGAGCGATATTGGAGCAGTGCGTCGCAGCGGCAGAAAATTGGCTTCGTACGCACGACGGAGACGGCAGCGCGAGGAATTCCCAACGAAGGCACACACACCTTTATGCCTCTTGAAAGAGGAGTTGCTGACATCGCTAATACAGTGAAGTGGTGCTTTCAAGTTGGCGCCGATGGGAAGTCGACAATTTTCGCGAGCGATGGCAGAAAACAAGCGACGTCTTTGTCCAATATATATATATATATATATATCGAATCTCCTTGCATAGAAAACTAATTTGCTCTTTTCGGCGGCGAAGGAATTCAGATTTCGCTGGCGCTCGAAAAGAAAGTACCTGACACGTCCTTATATTCCGTTGACAGATGGAAGCGCACACGTAATTTACCTCTAGCGTCTCCTGGCAAACTGTTTTCTTTTTCATTAGCGTTCACACAGACCTACTGCAGTTGCTTTGAACATAAAATGCACTAAAAATAAATGCACTTGAAGTGAAAAAAAAAATAACATTCCAAGTTCGCGATTCGCTTCTCGGAGTGACGTTTGCTTGCAGCCACTTGAGATCACTTACCAGGAAGTTAGAAGTACTTGCCTTGACTCAATGCTTTATTTATTTGTTCGTTCTTTTTTAGTGGTTCTTTACATCGAAAGTACTTAGGTTGGCTGGGCGTGGGGCCCTCTTAAGGATACTTGATTACGAATTTTAGTGTGTGCTTAGGTGTTGGTGGGTGCGTATGGCTGTGTGTGTGTATGCGTGTGTGTGTGTGTATGTGTGTGTGTGCATGCGTGCGTGCGTGCGCGCGTATGACCACTGCGCACGTTCTATTTCTTACCCGACACCTGGGCTTGTATGACAGGCTTGCAGGGCGGGCTTCAACGACAGCCAAAAAATAAAGGTCCAGGTGTTTTTTTTTTTTTTTTGCACTCAACGCACACCAGGGGGCCTGTGCAATTGTGCTCGTGAAACTGGGTATGTGGGCATTCCGGAAATCGACCACATCCACAGAGTGGGGCCGCGCTAGGTGCCCGAATAGATAAGCAGAAGAGGCAAGAAGCGAAACGACGACAGAACACCGAAGAACTCGTCTACACAGAAGTGGCGCTGTGGGAAAGGGAAAAAGCCGAGTGTGAAAAAAAAGCGAACGAAACAAACGGAATCGGAGCGCGCGTTGAGCGAGGAGTGTTTGGCATAATAGTGATGCTATATGAAAGTGAAGTACGTATAAGTGGAAAAAAGGAGAAGTGAAGAGATTTCAATACACAACACAGAAAGTTTCACTTGTTACACATTTACACATGTGCATGAGGTCTGTCTTCTTTAAAATTGTTTTCTCTTTTCGTTGTCTGTACATTGTAGTCGTTGCTATAGCAAAGCCATGATATTACAATGTTTTGTCTTCTCGCGAACGTACCAACACGCCCAGAAAGCTCAAGTGATGTCAAGACTGGAACAACTTGAATGATCCCACGCATTAAAAGTAACTATAATAATTACCTGGTAGGAGCACGAAGTGCGATGCTGCGAGAGGAGTTAGACTCGGCGCACCAAAATTGAAATGGATTCCGATCGAGGCCATTTCATGTCATGTTTTTTGCTGAGAACGTATAATAAAAAAGATAGAGGCACCTAGATACGCCAGAAGAAACGACATCCAGTCATGGCGCTTCATTCATAGGTGATGCGCCAGTTAATTGCAGTTTATCCATGCGGCCGGTATCCGCATGAGCTTAGGTGCTTTCATAGACAATAGACGCTTATCGGACAATCCAATTCCGACTTCCTATTAATGGTGACGCCTCATCAGTGCTCCCCTGCCGCTTTCTTGAATTTTTCTTTGTTTTCTTACGACACCGAATTGTCGAGAGAGGCCCATCTCGGCGATAAGGCGGCATGGGGCCAAGACTGACGAAGTGCGAGATTAGACTAACGTCTTAAGAAAGAAAAACAGAAGCGTGGCCACAGCAGCGCACGCGGAAACAGCTGAGCGTCGCGGTTAAACGACGATCACGCAGGGTGTACCGGGAACACGACTACATTGCAGGCCTCACCGTGCTCCGTGTGAGCTGCAAGGCTAATCCCACCAGTAGCCTACAACTTAACTCAACTGAATTCTGCGTCGTGGTAGCATGCGCAGCAGTCATGCATGCATTTGCGATGGCGGTGCTTGTCCTCGTAACATGGTGTTCGTGTACGTGTTCCACCTTGACGACACACAAGGATAACGGACATCTGTTCCCGATAGCGCAATTGTGAGGCAAGTTTCGAGACATTGCGCTGTCTAGTTACGGAACGCCGTTGGCGTCGTTGGGCTGCTTAAGGGGCCAGGAGTGCCATAGCCCTACATCTGCGTTTGCCGTGGACTTCGCCTTTTTGATTTCTCAACACGTAGCTCCTCCTCGGTGAGTCCTGCGCTTCGTTCAAGCTATCTGTATATTTAAGACAGCCAGCGTGCACTGAAACCTTTTGGACGTGTACGATAGACCCTTGACGAGAGTGGCTCGTCTAATATTAGTTGTTATTACGTGTACTTACAACCTTGACCCACTCGACTGCGTTTATGCGTGTTGTCAACCGCTGGCGACAGATGTGCAATGAACCATGACTGTGGGAATTTGACGAGGAGAAAGGAACTACGAACCTGCACCACAGCTCACCAAGTAGTAGAGTACCAGGCAAGCCCGCTGGTGTAGTAGGTTAGCATAATTGACTGCGCGTTGAATGAGCTGGAGCTAATTGCGATAGGCAGACTTCATTTTTTCGCGCTTTTTTTCTTCAAGCAACTGTAGTTACTTTCGTCAGGCTAAATGTAGCGTTTAATTTAGACCGACGCTCCGGTCTTTCATCCCGCAGCTTCGGTTTTTTTATGTGATGGAAGAGAAGACAACAGGAAAACGGGTCGCACATACGTTCAACCTTCGCTAACAATAGGCAATCCAACAGACAGTTGTTTTCTTCTAATTGCGTCAGGAACATTCGTCCTTTGTTAAAGTGGTTGTCACCCTATTGCGACTTCATGTCGAGACACGCGTGGGCGCGACATCGCTATAAGAAAAATGTTATTTCACGAATGGAAAAGGGCACTCGTATTTTTTTTGTCACCATTACTTAGCTTCACTCAAGAACTATGTGTATCTTACACACTGCAGGACAACGTGGTCGTCTTGCGGCCAAACTTTCACGTGCCATTTTATCCCTTTCTATCTTTGCTTTTCGCCTTCGGTATCACCTGGTCCCTTCTCTTTGCCACGCCCGTATTTTCGATGATTTCAACCTACGTCACATTTGATTTCCCACCCATCGTCGATGAGATCTTCGTGCATTTAAAGCCGATCATGAATGCATGTTGAAACGTTGAAGTACGTAGTTTCCATGTACGCATATAGGATTTGGAGAACGCTTAAGCGTCACCTTTAGGAGGAAGCTTTAGCTCGGGTGCTCCTATCTAAATACATGTAAAAGGAGAATTCGTCTTTCTCGGCAACCACTGCTCCAAATTTGACGAAGTTTGTCGCATTTAAAATAAAAACTTAAAATCTAATGATTGTTGGTTTCGAATTTTTGAGTTAGGGCGTCGATTTTTATTAAAAATTGGCAAAAATCGAAACTTTTCAAAAAACGAAACTATCACGTTTACAACTCTGTAACTCAACAACGAAACGTTATAATACAATTCTGTGAATTGCATCTAATAGTACATCTAAAGCGGACAAAATTCATATGTTACACATGAATCTAAAGAAAATTATTTATAGGGAAATACAACTTTTGCAAAACCCTCGTAACCGACGTAACAAATTCACGTAAGATATAGAGTGACACAATGAATTTGTCCGCTTTGAATGGTCTAATGGACACCGTTTACAGAACTGTGATATCAGTTTTTGATGCAGAGCTATGCATTTGTAAACTTCGTGCTTCTATTTCTTTCGAACGGTCAATTGTTTGAAAATAGTTTTAAGAAAATTCAAGCCTTAAATCGAAATTCCGCTTCCAACAGTCACTAGAATGTAACTTTCTCTTTCAAGTGCAACAAATTTCATTAAAATCGGTCCAGGGGTTATCTCATAAAAACGTTTTTGCGTTTACATGTATTTGAATAGGCTGCGTAGGAGTTGGGGCCGAGCTAAAGTTTCCTCGTAAGAGTCGAACGCGACAGCATTCAATGATCCCTGACTGCTTCTCGCGCTTCACGGGAACTGTAGCTTATGTAATCGTATTATTTACTGTGAAACGCTGGCTACGAATGCTATGGTCAAGGTCAAACTTTCTCGTAGAAGCGCGGCCTCCTGCGTGGGCCGCGATGCGTGGAAATGAGTACCATGTGGAAGTGTTGCCAGGAACCGCGCCTCTGTATGCATGGTATAAATGCCGGAAAAGGGGTTTGTGTTTAAGTTTCCGCGTAGCAGAGTTATGTTTTCTCGTGTATTCAAATTACAGTCCGACGCAATCGTGTCTCTAGATTGTGTGCAAGTCGCACTTTACGATTTTTCTGCCATATTTTACTTTGATAAATATAATTAGTGCTCTAACTACTTTGCGCTACACGGAGGACCTGCGTGTTGGGTAGGCGTGGTTCGGAAAAAACTTTTCCGCTGAAAGGTTGAAGTTGAAGTTGAAATTTATTTGCACCATCAAAATGCGGGAATGCTCGAGCAAAAGGTGAAAATCAATTCACTTGAGAAGCACCCGAGCCCCCAATATACAAGGCATACAAAAAGGGCGACAATTAACAAGGCCTTTTAACTGTTAACCATTGCAGGTTCACTTCTAGTGTTATACAATGTAACGTAATACAAACAGCTTGACAGTAATTATGAATTACTGTCAAGTTGGTTGACGCGAGACGCTGGGCGGCGGATTTCCTGCGACAAAGGGCCCTTAACGCTATCGCGTTAAAATGCAGTAGCAAGCTAATACAAGCAAATGAACAAGTAAATTCCTGCATATGACAGACCGGTGCTCTCCTATGGAAAACCACTGCCTTACTATAGTAAACAGTTTCTTGGTGCACCTCTGCTGCTTTGCCTCCTATGTGTGTACCACAAAAATATTGAGTTCCCTCCCTTTCGTGTAGCTATTGTGGATGATATTGTAGAGGTGATGGCGATCCGAGCGCATTGGTTTACATGCTTCAGTATTTTTTTATAAGTGTGGAGTTTTTCACAGTTCGGTGTTCTTGTCCGGCGCACACAGCCGACGCATAAAAGGCTGCGCAACGCCGGCCTGCGAAGCAGCCACCAAAAATAGTTGAGTAAGGAGGGTCTACACCTGCCTCGCTGTTCTCAAGAGGAAAGGTAACCGTGCAATGTTCTAAAGCTTTCCTGTTTTCGTGCTCGCTTATGAATTAAACGGCAAGTAATCAAATATTATAACGGAAATAAGTAGCACCCGTTCGGTTGATAAATATAAAATACAAGAAAGATTTTTTAAAAAGCAATATGAAAGCATAAATTCCAACAATATATAGGGCAAGGCTTATAAAAGAAATAATAAAGAACTGCAGGGGATTCGAAAAGGAAAAAAAAGTCCCGCGAATTGTGAACACCAGCTTCCAGTGGAATATGGCCGCAGCATCTCTTTTCGCATTTCCTACATCTCGGCGGCCTCGCCTATATGGCTCCAAGCTAAAGCTTAAAAAAAAAAAAAGAATAAAGAAAGGAAGAAAAAAAAGTAAGAAAAAGTGAACGCGACGTTTTTACACGGCCCTCTGCATATCAGAACGTTATCCGTTCCATGCGGGTAGTTCTCCTTTGCAGCGCTTCGCTCACCCCGTGGTGTCAGCCTCAATCTCCTCTTTGACGCGATTTTTCATTTCAGGGATCGGCGACATCGGGGAATGTTATGGAGTTGTGCCCTACTATGGCACGGTGCCGTGCCCGACCAGCTGTCTCTTTGCCCCCCTCCCCCCCCCAACCCCCATTGCGTTTCATTTTACATGTTTCTTTCTCCATTCTTTCTCCCTTAAGTCACTCGCATTTCTAACGGCTTGTCAGACAGCTGCTAGGCCGAGCGAAATAACGGACCGAGTGGACACAGAAAAATAACTTAAGCAGTCTGGTTCCCGATAAAACGCGGGTAACAATAACAACTACGAAACGACGGGAATAAATGTAACCGCACTTTTAGATTGAATGGCACGGGGGAAACAAAGAGGCCTGGAGGAGAAAACGATGCTCTGCCACGACAGAGAGAGAGAGAGAGAGAAGGCAGAGGGATAAATGCTAGAAAGGTTAACCAGGCGAGCATTTCGTTTGCTACCCTACGTATCAGGTAAGAGAGAAGGGGAAAATAAAATAGAGGGAAGGGGTGAACGCGACCGAAAATAATGCCTTGTATCTCTTTCCTGTTGCTCTAATGTGTTGTCGCAACAAATCTGTTACGTGTTACACCCTTTCGCGGAGGCTTAGCAAAGTTGTGGCGTTGCGCTACTAAGCGGGAGATCGAGGGTTCGGTTCCTGGCCGTGACGGCCACGTTTCCATGGGGGTGGAATCCAAGCCACTCGTGTACATAGTACTTACTTAGGTGCCCGTCGAAGACTCTCATGGGGTCAAAATTGTTCCAGACCTCCCGCCCACTACAGCATGCCTCATAATGAGATCATCGTTCCACCGCATAAAACCACCATAATTTAATTTATGTTAACAGTTCCTTCAACTCCCGCCTCCTTGTACTCTAGGTTTTTAAACGGAATTCTTACGGCCGCTCGAAATTCGCTACAGTGCCCAACCTAATCGCTGCTGTCACGTTTCTAATGCACGCGGCGTCCAGGTATAAGGCGTTGTGCACGCGTTGTTTACGAATATTGACTGAAGCTAAAGGTGAGATCTTGCATTTGTTACTGTGACGGAGATTACTTTCTGTACGTGCACTACGAGCAGTGTACTGCTGCGTTTGATGCACATGCATGAAACGCATCTTGTGCACGGGTCCTCATTCCGACGCGGAAGATGTGAAGTCGCGTGAAAGAAGCGCGGAACGTTTCATTTCTTTCACGCACGATTTGGGCTGCGAGCTCCGGGCAACCATAGTCGTTTCTCGCGTCTCGAAAATCGCGTGAATGGCAGGGACGTCGATCTCCACCTTGCGATTCCGTCGATCTCTTCAAACCACAGCCGCTGCATAATGAGCCAGGTACAAGATCGGCTCCAGAACCGCGATGCATATACCGGAACGTGGATCCAAACATTTTACGATGTCATCGACTACATCGCTTCTCTGTGTTCCGATTATGGGGCCCTATGAGCCCTGTATTAAGGACGAAAGGGGTTGCCACAATTACGGTAACGACCGCGACTCGAGAAGTCTAGCAGTGCAAGCAGGAAAAAAATAAATAAAGAGGAACAAACGAAGAAAACGCGAATGAATGTCCGCATAGGAAATCGCACTAGTCCGCACAAAAAAGATGGCTTGGCATGCGTTTATGTCTCCACGACATACACAATATCGAAGTCCACGGTCAGCGCGAATGACGGCGTTCGCTAATTCCTTTTGTCGTCGTTCTTTCCGCTACGTCGACTCAATCTCGTCGCTGCGCTCTTCCTTTCTCGTCGACCGAGCTCCGTATTAATGGAACGGTGGGACGCACGACACGTGTCCCTAACGGCGCGCCCTGGGACCTCACGTTCGGGTCATTCCGGTTACGGCCCGAGGCGCACACACACAGAGCGGGGGCTTCGACATTTACGATGCAGCGATGGATGGCCGTTTCGAATTTTATGACGTCATTAAGAGGGACAGGAGCAAGGCGAGGTTTTCGCGGCGAATAGGGAGAGACAGGAATGAAAGAATTCAGCGATGGGAAAAGGGGAGGAGAGCGTGGGGATGATAGGGAAGCTTTGGGGAATCCAAGAACGGAAAATGGGAAATGGGGAGGAAAGGGGCACACAGTGAGACGCCGAAGGAAAGACAATAAGGAATGGCGCAGGAGTTGCCGGGAAATGTCAGCGGTCAAAGGAGATCGTGGCTGACATTTGCTTGTTTATTTTTTTATTTGGATCGGAGATGAAAGTGAGACTTTCTATGCTTGTCGCTATATCAAGTGACGTTTGCTCGATGACTTCGTAGAAGTAAGGCGAGACATTAAAGTGTTTCGAATGGTAGACGAATACTGAGTAAAGATTGATGCGTTGCATATTCTTTAAGCGTAAGCTGGTGAGTGATTGCCCACTTGTCCTTCCGGCATTACTAAAATAACGAATCGGCTCTCAAAAGTGAATGACGTTTAAGGGGTGAATATTTGTAAACTGTTTCTCGTATAACCTAGTACTTTGAACGAGCTGAAAGTACGTGAATGTTACATTTGTTAATGTTCTCTGCTCTTGAAGGCAAAAGTAAACTAGGCGAAAAGGCGAAAAATGAAATATTTGTCGTCGCACAAGCTATTCTAAGGATGAGGCGAAGCTTTGCTCTTGTCTTCTTTAATGAATCAGAGAAGGTACTTGTTTAGCCGCTAAAACGTAACGAGGTCTTGAGGGTCTAAAATTTCGCGGGTGTTAGATCAGGCTGCATCAATACTACGGCCGCAGATAAAATCCTAACATTTTACATGGCTTACCGCCTGCTGTAAACCTTACCACAACCAAAACTAAAATTAGAGAGCTAGAAATGAACAGCTACTTTTCGGAAAAAAAGTTCTTTATGTATAGTTCCGACTTAGGGACTAAGCCGACGCAATAAAATTGACTTCGTATCCAAATCTCAAAACAGAGCAGAAAAAAGCACGCATAGCGTATGCACGAAAACTTGGTTCGTGGTTTTATATAAGACTCGCGAGAGCGGAGTTCTGCTGGCGCCAGAAATATGAGTGGACGTAATACTGAAAAGGCACACAGGCTAGCCCTGCCTGAAATACGAATAACTTAAGCCCCCAACGCAGCTATTGCAGCTGCCGCATTTGTGCGGAATTTCTCTGTGTTTGCTAGAAAGTGCTTTCGTTGGCTTCTGAGCGAGAATTTAGAGGTCTGGATTGGCTTTCATCTCGGGAACTGCTCTTTCCCGCAGATATTTGCAGGTCGTAGAAAAACAAAAAACAAACCGGAACTTTTCACCTCGCAAGATCATAACGAAATTTCGATCGATGGTGTTCCTGCTTTCAATTCTTTCTCCGCAATGTATAATTAGCTGCGGTGGACATTCTTAAATGCAAGATAATCATAGATAATCATAATTTCTGGTTGTTTTCGTGCTCAGTCGCTGTGTTGTTCGACTAAATGGGCTGATCGGCTGAAGTGTGTTGCGACCGACCGCTTCAAAAATTCTACGAGTCGGCTTCAAAAATTCTACGAGTCGGCTTCTCTGCAAGGCTGTTTTTCGAACGAGAACTGTCGCCTTCACACTACTATTCTTCCTTTATCTCTGCACCTCCCACGGAAGAAACGCGAGTGAGAAGGCTTCCAGAAAATAGGAACGTTTAGAAAAGTGCCCCCTAGCAGCATTACGCACCTGAAATACCAAACTCCTTTGTACACGTCTTGTATGTTCTTTATGTACACGTCGCGGAGAGCGTCCCCTTACATTGAGTCCCTTATTTCTTAAGGATCGAATAGGCTGAAGAATATTTACCCCACCATACCCGAAGCTCCCGAAAGAGGACGCGAAAACTTAGACAACTACAAACCAACGCTTTCTCACTTGGCACAAAATAGCATCTCATTGATCCCACACTTTAGGGATACGGGTGCAAACTTGTCCGCGCGCACTGTACCACAAGGTATGTGAATGTGACCGAAACCCCGACATCTCCCTTATCCCCCTCCCCAGGCCGAAGCAGTGGGCGACGCAGCTCACCAGCCTCAACCCTGATTAGAAGTGTGAGCTGGTGAACTGGGCCAGGCAGGTGGCCAGGTCACAATGTTTCTGGGACTGAGGAGGTCGTCCGCAAGAAAGGTGACGAAACAACTTCGTCTGCTCGCAGTAACATTCCACCATCATCATCTCAAGCGTCTCCAAGCTACCTTCGTACGCCAATACTCACACTAGCTTGCGTTCTATATAGATGGTGCCAATGACTCATAGTGTCCCCTAGCTTTGGATCCGATATACCTGAATCTCACTATTCACCCCAAATTTGTTATGTCAACGTGGTTTATTTAGACCTCTCCGCCTCACCGAGAGAGCCTATGCTTCTCACAGGTATGTCTGTTAGAAGCATGCGCATCATATAAGCTAAGAAAGATGTTCTACTAGAGGGAGAATTGTTGCCATTCAATTCATCTTTTACCCCAGCAGAACCCTCGAAGACTAGATATTGAGTTTGTGGTGTTTCAACGATGGTAATGCTGTTGTTTTGGGAAAAATACGTAGTTTTTCTGGTCGAGGCTTTTAGGCGAGAAAACAGCCCTTATCGCGTATGCAGAGGTTCATTTTTGCAGAAGGTCTGTGGTAGAAATGAAGTTGGTTAGAAATGCATAAAGAAACTTCAGTGAAAGCTAACCTAATTCTACTACACATACAGGGCTTGTTACTTCAGATGGGGGATTAGAGTGGTATTAAAGCTACTCTAAAGAAGAAACTAAACAGAGAAACAGAGATGAGACAAACGTCACATTTTGGTCAGTCGCTACCCAAATGATCAAAGATACCTCTTAATGCACAAACATTTTCGGCGAATATCCCAGGAAAATTTATCACCAGGAAAGCATATTGTATCTGCGCAAAAATGCGCAGCTGATCGTTATAATAGTGCAAATGTAGATGATTAGCAGCTTGGTAAGCGATAAGGAACAATAAAACTAAAGAAATACAAACTGATCAGACAGAATACCCATATGATCAGATGTTTGCATGCCGATAGGGATACATAGGACTCTATAAAATATGCATGGGGAAGCGTGTAGTAGGTATCGGACAACTGAATTTTTTTTGCGAGGGAGGGGGCAATCTGAAATTTTGCGGTATGTTTACGCATACTTAGACAACTCCACTGGAGCTTCTGCATGTTTTTTATATCGCCAACTTTTGCAGAACGCTATTGTGAAAGTGCTGATAAGATCAGAATTACTCCTCAGTAAGCACTGTCTAGCATCAATACTGCCCTTGCACGCGTGTGCTAAATTTACCACAAAATAACTTACTTAGTAAAGCTTAAGTAATTATTTAGCTAAAATCTTGGCTTGAGACATGTTCACGTCCGGTGTTGATAATCTTTTGCAGCACATTAAGATGAAGCATTTCAACCTCTACTGGGCGATATATCAAGAGTTTTCTGCTCTTTACCATTCAAGCACATGGTGCGTGTTGATACACACTGGTCCGCATTCTGCGACTGATATTTCAAATCAATTACACTGAAGTTTTCTCCATAAAATCATGGTGCAGGAGCGCGTACGAGTGTATCATTCCTGCATGCACGTTTTACAACTTGCGAAAAAAAATATAGAACGTCTGCCACGTAAACATTTTTTTACACGTTGAAATGGAGCGTCGCAAAACGATTAAGTCACCCGTTCAATTTATATATGTATTTTTCCACCCTATATGGAAACCCGAGCAAGCAAACAGCAGCATTGTTTGCTCTAGACACACTGTTAAGGTGCCGTTTGTTTTGCGTGTTTTGGTCGAGAGCCTAGCAGCACGGAGAATGATTTACAGTGCGAGAAAAGAACAGTTTCCGCTCGCGGCAGAAAAGACTCAGGTGAACCGAAGAAAAACGATCCTTCAGCGCTGGGGCGGCGACTCCTTAGGCGGAAGACTTGTTTTAATTTTTTTTTAAAACCATCATTCATCAGGACGGCTTTTGCAAGAGGATCTGAAACCTACGTACCTCGAAAGTGCCTCGTAGTGCCTCGAAAGCGGAGGTCCGCTTTCGAGGCACTAGTGAATCTTTAGAGACCTTTTAAGTACGGCCTCTGGAAGATCCAACACACGATGAAAAACGGGAAAGCTTACCTGTTTATCGGCAACAAAAGTGAGCCAAGTTTCTCGAAAAACTCTGCCCCATTTGAAGAACCCTCAAGGATAATGTCTGACGTGAACCAACCAACCAACCAACCAACCAACCAACCAACCAACGAACACACACACACACACACACGCACACGCGCACACACACACACACGCACACACGCGCACACACACACGCACACACACACACACACACACACACACACACACACACACACACACACACACACACACACACACACACACACACACACACACACACACACACACACACACACACACACACACACACACACACACACACACACACACACACACACACACACACACACACACACACACACACACACACACACACACACACACACACACACACACGCATACGCACACACAGAAAGCATGCAAGAATGTCTTTTCGCTCGTTTTCTATGCATCCTGAATGCATTTAGAAAGGTTTCTCTTGGACTGTGGAATCTGCCGCCGCGCGCACAATATTTGCGCCCGCAACGAACCACTGCAAAAGACAAATGGACGCTTACGAAACCTCTGGAGCCGACGTCTTTAAGACGTCTTTGGGAACAACGCGCTTAGTAACTAAGTATCGTCTCCGTGCGCCATGGCATTCGGCTGTGGAGCGAACGCTACCATCAGACGAGACGAGACAGTTTACAAAGACCCTGAAGAATTGCAACGAGAGCTGGCGTTCCCGCGGGGCAATAACAGCCGTGAGACGGTGAGCGGTGATGACGGTGGGCTTTCGTTTTGGGTTGTGGAGTTACTGTGGAGTACCTTTGTGCACGCCTAATACGCTGCATAAGCAGCACCCATTCCAAAGCGGGTACTTTTGTTTTTATACCTTTTATCTACCTTCATAGATGAGTGTTTCTTGAGGGCCTATGCTCAAGATTTTATTAGATATTGCATCGCTATACAAAAAATTAAACTGAAATCAGACTTGCGAGAGGTTGTCGATACGCGGGTCATGTCGGCTGTATACCGTCAGAGTAATTTCTGTGTGAAAAAACAAGGATATCAGCTCTCTGTTTTTGGTTTGTTGTCGGCCATAAACTTCAACTTCGCTGTGTATGTGAGTTTTTCTGTGTGTTTTCTTAAAGGGAGCGAGATGGGCGAAAGCAAGTCAAGGCACGAAAACACCCTGCAATAAGTAGAGTGGATGACGCTTTTTTTTTGTTCGTGCGTGCGCGTGTTCGCGGTGGGTTGGGCTGTGCGACCGCCTTTAAATGCACCGTGAACGCCGCCGTGTGCTGTGTGTGTGCGCACGCTCCAGTCTTTATTCCGGTGCTCTTGCCTCTCGTTTTTCATTCTCTTCCCGGTTATCTCCAGTGTAGAGTGCGCAGACCAGGTTTAGCTTGGTTAACTTAGCTGCCTGTCTTTCTGTTTCTCCATTTCCTTCTCTCACTGGATCTCTAACGTGCCACTAATAAAACAAGGTGCCTGGCTGGTGACATCTGTGCTCGTTCCAGAAAACTAACGTGCGTAGCGTTGTGGGTTTATAACCGACGCAACTACCGTGTAGGCGAGGTGGACGCGCGAACTACCTGGCAATTGCTGCGGCAATTCGAGCCAGCCTTCGTGCAATAAAATGGTCGTCGTTTCTTGATTCTTCGCTTCATAAAAAAAAAACAGCTCCTTTCGTGAGGAGGCAAGGAGTTTGCAAGAAAATGCAAGGCAATAGGAAAACCAAGAAAAAATGCGACAACCTGACGTGGTACTCCTGTTAACCGTTGTAACAAGAGTTGAAATTTAAAATTCGGGCGTTATGCTTCCGTGTTCCCGTGACGGCAACGTGCTCGGTGAAGCGGCAGCACTTGTGCAGACCTGTGCAGAAGATGCAGAATATACGTCTTCAGGAAAGTTATTTTTGAAAGATCATTTGGTCCAGGAGTTTTTTACTACAGTTCTGAGCGAGTAAAACATAGAAAATTTCTGTGCGGAGGTGCAGGCGATGTCGGAAATTTTATTAAGTACGGTGCGCAGCATGCATGGGCGCTGCAATAACAGTTGGGGGGGGGGGGGTGGAGATATTCTCTACACAGGTCGCCCTCAAGAGTATTCTTGCGGTAGGATGGTGTTGTTATTCGCAAGAGAATGAGGCATGTGTCTGCTACAGCAAATATCTGGAGAAAACTCAGCACATAATGCAATGCGAAAGTATCCATCCTCAGTATCCATCAAAAAAGTGTCCATCAAAAACTATTAGGCAGACATAGACACAGCGGTAGATTGGTATCAGCATCTGCAGCTTACTTGATTAGCTCAAGCAGCCTAGGTGACCATTTGTCAGCGCCCGGTTTCAAAGGGGATGTCAATAAATCATCATAGTTATCATCATTATGACTGCGTCATTTTAACTTTGAACATTAAGACAATAACATAATCTAAGTAATGCTAGCACGCGTAGGTGAGCGAACTCTTTTTCTTTATTATTGGTTGTTAGGAAATCCAGCGGTCTCGCAAAGAAGTCTCGTTCAGTAGTGGGACAAACATGAAGTCAGAGACGTCCTTATGAAAGTCATCGGGAAACATTTTGAGACACGTGCCTGAGATTTCGGAAACTCTGTCTCCTCAGTTTGCATCAGCGAGCCTCATTTATTCGTTTGGCGGAGATAACCAGAAGCCGTGCGTACGTTCTCGCTTCGAGAGCGTTTAGAATTTCCCAGTCTCCTCATTATAGCCGAGCGCTCGTCATCGAGACAAACAGACGAAAAGGGCCTTCTGCTCCAGTCGCTGCTGACAAGCGGCTCTCTCTCGTCCGCACGACGATGTGCGCACGACAGTGGAACAGCTGGAGCACCTCTCGAGAAATGGAATGTTTTTGTAAGTCGAGACTGCATAGCGTGTGGGAGGCTGAACTGGAAACGAGTGTAATGGGGAGCTATTAAGGAGGTTTCAACTGCGCACGAGTGCTCCGCGTTTTGAAGCTAGGGAAGATTGAATTTCTCTCTGAACAGAAGGAAAATGCTGCATCGAGAGGGTTTCTCCGTTTTGTTTTGTTTCTGAGAATTTACGCGACACTCCCGTTTTCGAGCGGCCGAGATGAAATCCTGTCTGAGAAGCCTCGCATGCCTTAAAGCATACAGACTTAGTACACTTGCTGCTCTCGGTGTGGAGCGTGTAACGTGCGCGACGACGCTCCAGCGAGGCATTGCTTTGAAGAAATGAAAATGGTTTTCGCAAGCCCTCCGGGCAGCGCGAGAGGCTTACCGAATGCGAAAGAGAAACTCGAGTCGGCAGTTTTGGATTCCGTGGGAGTAAACTATAGAAAATAAGTCTGTTATGCAGGTAGAAGTGCTGGTTTCGGGAGTCGCTCGCTTTGCCTAAGTTAACGTAAGCCGCTGAACGGCTTATCAGCAAGAAAATTGATTTTTCTGAACATTCTATCGTTCGAGCTTTAGGAATTACTGTGATTTAAGTACATTGCTATATAACCGAGGTTGATGTTCCTGAACTGACAGGACGTACCCAGGGGGAGGGAGGCCTGGGGGGGGGGGGGGAGAAAGCCCACCCCCCACCGAAATTAAGCGGCATAATCCCCCGTCTCCCCACCCTCCCAGACACGCCACCACTCCTCGCACACATTCCAAAAGCGCGGTCAACTCAATCTTGAGGAGACAGCTATTCGGTTTGGCTGCCTTTTTCACTGATTTTGGATGGTGGTAGTTATCGACATCTCCTGGGGTGTGAAGACCAGTTTTCTCGTCGATTCGGTACCAGCGCAATTAACTCGAGATGGGTTCAGTTGTCAGCACCTATTGCTACGGTCAGGCGCATCGCTGTTGCTTCGCTAGTTCAACCTTCTTTGCTTAGACTGATGCAGGGACCTGGAAAGGGATTCAGTTCGTGGTCAGCTGGTCTGTATGGCCGTGGAACGAGTTGCGGCTAGAGAAAACGCCAGCTGTGTTTAACGTTTCCTTTTGCTTCATTTTTTCCTCGAGCGACGGATTGTCACAACGCTGGCACATTCTCGGAACCATATGCACGTGATATGGGGTTAGATAGGGTGGAAAATAAAATCATGCAAAACAGTGCCCATCATTACACCCTGCAATAACCATTAAGCCCATAAGCAATGCGAATGTCACCCTTTACCACGCTTTTCGTGCAAGATTGGCGACTGGAAGCAAGAGTCGCGAGGAGTTGAGAAATTAAGCAATCTACTAAGAGAGAGAGCCAATGAAACAGCCAAATAGGAAGTAAAAGCGAAAATTACCAATTTCACCGTTTGTGCAAATGTTTTGTGCAAATGTATTTAAAGAGGAAGTAGAGAATACGCCGCCGGAAGTGCTGAATGATTTCGTGTGTTTTCATTGACGTTTCTACAGGCATCATTCGAGCCGCCTGACGTAGCTACTTACCTGCTGTGCTAATGGGGGTGTTTTTCTAACCTTCTCTGGTGGACGCAGTACCTCTAGAACCGCAGTGTCCTGTGTTCTACACGGTTGCAGGGGACTGGCGGCCGCGCATCGTTACGCAACTTCCTGAATAACAATACGAGTCGGTATTGGCACTTAACTTGGTAGAGCAGTAAGCAAGAGATCCAAAGGGACTGTGATTGTTCCGCAAATATATGTTTATCTATAATTCTTCCAGAGCTAATTCAAAAACAATATCAGAAATCATTCTTATACATTTTCGCTTGTTTACTTGTTCTTGGCAGTGTTCTTCCTGCGCATCTTTTCTGCGCGAGTTTATTTTTGTGGTTCCTTGTTTGCCAAGAAAAGCAAAGGTGTATCTCGCAGGCGTACATGTGAGGTACACCTTAATACATTTGTCTTTTGCGGGCAAACGGTGGGAATTACTCACATATGTACAAGTAATGTACACATGTACACTCCTCCCTCTACTGCATAGAAAAGTGACGAAAAGTTACCTGCACTTAAGGCGTGTTTTCGCTATTCTTTGGTGTGGCGTTTATTCCGTTCTGGGGAAAATCTTGAGGGCTGGTGTTGTGATCACTGTAAATCAGTCTTACCTACAAGAGCGAAAGCTTCGGAGAGTTGGTAGTAGTCAATGGCGTCCTTTGCGGCGCAAGACAGCAGCTCTCTTTCTCCGCTGTAGTATTTTCTTTTTTTATTCGAAGCCATTCATTCGCTGCGGAAGAGATCGCCATGGGTTCCCATTATATTTGTTTTGCAACGCGTGTCATGTTTCCTCATTTTTTAAAATGCGAACTTGTTTAGCACTGCTGGCTCTAGCATCTACATGCATAAATCGACCCCGTCATTGTCTCACGACAAGCTTTCATTGTCCTTGCGCTCTGTGTTTATCTCGTAATCCCAATGCAAAAAATAAATAAAGATAACTCAACCAATGATTGAATGAAATGAAAGAGTGGTGTTTACTTTCTCTCGTGAAAATACTCACGTCTAGAAAAGCTACCCTTATTATAGCATAAACCTTCGATGGGCTAAGTAATTTTCTTTCTGTTGATGTGAGCAGATGCCGGCCTGTGAATGAGTAACAATTTCGAAGAAAGAGTTGTGTGTATTTGGCTTTTGGATATTCCATAAGAAGCCTTCTGTCGAGACGCATTATGCATGAAGAGCCTGCGTGCTTCAACAAAAACACGCGTACGCGAGTCATTATTCATATTGGGGCATGAATTTCGGGGGAAATCGAAGGGCTTTTATGGCTCCTGCAGCACACTTCGCACCTGGACGCAATATGTTCGTTTTCAACTGCAGCATTCGCTCATAGGGAATAATAAATCAACTCATCTCTTTCACCAGACAATATAAAACAAGCGCACGGATTTTATTAATATATAATTACGTCTGCCCGGCAGCCTGTTTACAAATTCAGCGGTTCTGTATCGTCGATATTCAAAAATAAATTAGCGCCCTCAACTCTTTCGTAGCATGAAGAATCACCATGCAGGGCAATAGCCGCAAGACGCGTATGGTTTTGTTGTTGCTCACGTGCTTCACCTTTCCTATCTGCTCAAAAAAAAAGATAGGTTGCTGCAACCTATATGAAAAAAACAAAACAAATAAGACTCGCTTTATCATGTTTATAACAGAATTAACGGGTACTTTACTCCTGTACCATTACGAATTCAGAGCCGACGGTAAGGCTAGTTGCATATCATCAAACGAAAACGCGTTGTGCCGACTTGCGCGATATTCTTCGGCCGGGCAACCAAGGTGCACCTGCCTTGAATATGCATACAAGATCAAAACTTCCATCAACGCCTTTGAGAGTGCGCATTAGAAATGTACCGTGTTGTTGCATTTTGAATAGCCGCTGGCGGAATCGTTTACATCCGTGCAGCACGCACAAAGTTGCGCGATGTATATGACTCAGTGTGCATGGCGCTTTTTTTCCCTATTTCCTTCGCCTCCCATCTGGCGCAGCTGTAGGATGGCGGGCAGCACAATCGTTCTCTATTCGTTCAGTGGGGAATGGTTTTTTTTTCTTTTTCTTACATCAAGATTGGTGACTATCAGAAAGAAGCTCTTGCGTGCCTCGTTGCCATCATCTGTATAGCAATATTTCGCGGATAAGTAGTAACCATACCCGTACCAAAAAGTATAATCTCCCCCGTCAATAACTTATTACCCCCATTCTACTTCTTTCACTTCTAACACAACTGTTCTCGAGTATTGCTTGAATTCTCTTACATTCCTGCTTTCTCAGTTGATGGCGAACTACGCAGCCCCCCAAAACCAATATCATAGAGTGTGCACACCCTTCACGATATGTATTTCTGAAGAATAAATAAAATGAATGGATGAATCGATGAAGGAATGAAGATGTGCTACTAACTGCCTGGCACTACATCTACATCTGTAAGTCACCGCACTGAGCCAAGGTGTGCGAGGCGGTGCATGAGTTTCCATGGTGAGCGCGATAAGATAAACTGAGCGATATATTCGTGGCTATATATATATATATATATATATATATATATATATATATATATATATATATATATATATATATTCGTACGTGCACTTGTTGCTTCGATAGCGTCCTCCATAGAGTAGAGTGCGAGAATGCTCGTGTGCCGTGCAGTCGATGCGCATCAAATAAACCCAACTCGTCGTAACTACCCTCGAGCCCCGACTGTGGCATAATTCTCCTCAGATTGTTGTTTCGGCACACGTAAAACCCCAATCAATTATAATAGCAGCCTCCACTCTCTAACACTCGGCGCTGCCGTGTACCATAGCACTGCAGACCCGCAGACTCACTAACTAACGCAAACACGAACGCATATTCGCAAATCACTCGCGCAGTTGCAGAACGGTCTCCTCACAGACGTGCGGCTATACTTACTTAATAATTTTATAATAATTTATTAAGCGAATAATGACTTGCGATGTAATTGAGGGACTGTAATATTATAAAGGCATTTTGTTATCGCTTTCTTGTCCAACCTCCAAATAACCCTATACGTTTACTAGATTCCCGTAGCTTCGCTTGTGCGGACATTTAATTCTATTACTGATCTCTTAGCTGATCATTTCGATACTTCAGACAGACGGGATGTAAATTGTCTTGTTGATTACTTTGAGGATCTTGTCAAGTCATGTATCCAACAATTTATGCACATCAAAACTAAAAAAGTAATGCTAACCTTCACCGGATCACTTGCGACATCGTGCAGTTATCTCGTCCTGCTCGTACGCTTAGTCATTCTAAACGAACCAACGCTCACATAACCCTTCACAGGTTTCACAAGGAAAAAACTGAACTTTATTTAAAACTGAAAACGACCAGAGATTTCTTGTCTTTTTGCGCGTTCAATTGCCTGATCTCCTAAGAAGTA
This sequence comes from Dermacentor variabilis, assembly GCF_050947875.1. Taxonomy (NCBI): domain Eukaryota; kingdom Metazoa; phylum Arthropoda; class Arachnida; order Ixodida; family Ixodidae; genus Dermacentor; species Dermacentor variabilis. Next base: position 113,326,471 of record NC_134576.1, read on the forward strand.
ACCCTAATAAATTTTGGTCTTGTATTTTACCTCACGATTCTTCACTCACTTCATTCAAAATGGATAATGACGTCCTCAGCAATCCGGCAGTAATATCGCATACTTTCAACAAGTATTTCAACTTCATTCCTTCTCTAACAACTAAAGTTTGTTCTTAAGCAATCAGTGACACTGACATAAACAATGAAGGCAGTTTTAACCTCGCAATAAAATTGAATACCAAGAAATGAACCAGTCCGAACAGAATACGCAATGCATTCCTGGTTCGCTATTCCTTGTGGTCATAAAGATGTCTGGCGGTCATATGCAATAAATCTTTATCATCTGCCACTGCTTCTACCTCATGGAAGTTAGGTAAAATGCTTCGTCTTTATAAATCCATTGACAAGCAGTCTTTGTCGAACTACAGACCAATTTCAATAACATCACGGTCATACAAAATCTTAGATCACATCACTGATAAACACGTAACGCTTTTCTTGGAATCACATAACCTGGTATTTAACGTACAGCATGGCTTTAGGCGCGGTTTTACTGCGACAGCGCAGTTAGTTGAGTTTACGCATGACATTTTCCTTAACCTTGATGTTAGCGTGAACTTGATTCCCATCTTTAGAGAGTTCTCTAAATCATTTGACACAGTATTACATTCTAAACTCCTTCCTAAACTTAACGCTGCACTAACTAATCCTGAGCTAGCTAACTGGAATTTAACTTTTCATTCACATCGCTACCAGTTTGTCTCTTACAGCTCGACCGACTTTACTGCTATTGATGTGACATCTGGGGTGCCCCAAGGTTGCGTTCTTGGGGCACTGCTTTTTTAGTCTGCATAAATGTTTACCTGTTAACATCTGTTCTAACATTCGTCTTTACGCCGTTGATTTTGTTTTATATGAAGTGAATAACTGTTCTAATGGTCGTTACTACCTCCAGGAGTCATTTGCTAGGTTTTGCACTTGGTGCAACACCTGGCAAATAAGCATAAATTTTGATATAACCGTCCTGATGCCATTCTGTAAAAACGTATTCTCCTTCTCTTTAGCGTTGCTCATTCTATAACCGCGCTATGGTTAGGGTATCTCAGTACGAGCATCTCGGTGTCATATTTACGTATTATGTGTCATGGGCTGATCACATTGGTTACATTTGTAAGAAAGCTCTAAAAATTACATCACTTACGTCGTGCACTATCCAAATCTCCAACATATGCTAGGCTACTATTAAATAAATCGCTAATCTGTCCTGTTCTTCATTACGCATCTGTCGTTTCGAACCTTTCCGAGCACTGTGAGATCAACAAGCTAGAAGGAATGCAGAAGAAAAAAGATATGATCTTTATGTCACCGTTATGACCGTGACTTCTGACCCTCTTCTGCATTTCTTTCCTTGAATTTTCGCTTCTTTCTGTTCACGTCACCGCGTAGCGTCATTAGGTTTCTTCTAGACCATCGTCAATTCTTCCGTTAGACTTTCAAAAGACAACTATAGTAACCTGGCATATGAGTCATCGACCAGACGGCATCATAACCAAAGTACCTGACGTCGTACTTTGCACGCGCTAATATGTTTAAATTCAGCTTTTTCCCTCGTTCCATAGAAGACTGGAGTTCCTTACCTAGGTACATTCGCTAATGTTCATCCCGAAGTTTTGTATCTGCCATCCAGGATGTATGGTCTTCGGACATCACCCTTATCACTGTATGGTATTCTGTCGTGTATAATTTCCCTCTGTTAATATGCTCCTGCTATAGCGCTTGTTGCACTGCATGTACGAATGAATGAATGAATAAATAAATAAATAAATAAATAAATAAATAAATAAATAAATAAATAAATAAATAAATAAATAAATAAATTCTCTTGTACAAGCCATCTTCCTCACCCGCAAAGTACAGCTTGCTTATTTTCACAGCGAGCTTAAAACAAACTCTTGCCCTATCCGTGAGAGAACCAAGGTTCCTTGATCTTTATGACAGCTGCGTCGCCGTTCACCACAGAGCAAACAAAATCTGGCATCGCAAGCACTGTAAGTAAAGAAAGCTGCACCGACAAAAGACAGACTCCGTTCAGAGCGCCACATGCAGCCGACAAGGAGGCTTGTTAGCGAAAGCGTCAGCGGGAAACGCCATCTTCGTCAGCTGCCGAGTGAGCATTAGGTTTGAGCGGGACTTACGTGGCGGAGCAGGAGGGGAGGGGGGTGGAGGTGAGGGAAGGGGGGGCGGCAACAAACTTTGGCGATATGGCAGACGGTCTGGAATACAGACACCCCTTGCCCTCTTTCGCAGCAGGCAACGCGAGAGCGCCATCTGGCAACATCCAACCCGCAGCTTGAGGCCCGATCGCTAACGACCCGTCCGGAGAAGCACGTTGAGCTTTCGCTTGCTCGGACGACAACTGCCGGTCGTACCATCTTGGTGATGCGCGTCGGTAACGAAGCCGCAGTGTCGTAATTGGGCGTTCGCACGTCAATCGGAGCTGGCGCCCTGACGCGTTCCTTCGCTGGAAGTAGCAGGCATTGGTCGATCCGCCATTACACTCTCAACACACTGACCTACATTACACGCTCAACGTATCGTAACGGTAGGCCGCGTCTTGTTTCCGCGCACAACATATCAGATTGTGAATTTTCATTTGGATTAATGCTACGTAATGTATCTGCGTCAGGTCGTCTTCGCATTTATGTCTGTAAGTGCATTTTTACATCTGTGGGCATGCTCATGCCGCACTGCATGAACGGAGATATTATCTATCTATCTATCTATCTATCTATCTATCTATCTATCTATCTATCTATCTATCTATCTATCTATCTATCTATCTATCTATCTATCTATCTATCTATCTATCTATCTATCTATCTATCTATCTATCTATCTATCTATCTATCTATCTATCTATCTATCTATCTATGTCTGTCTGTCTATCTATCTATCTATGTCTGTCTGTCTGTCTGTCTGTCTGTCTGTCTGTCTGTCTGTCTGTCTGTCTGTCTGTCTGTCTGTCTGTCTGTCTGTCTGTCTGTCTGTCTCTATCTATCTATCTATCTATCTATCTATCTATCTATCTATCTATCTATCTATCTATCTATCTATCTATCTATCTATCTATCTATGTCTGTCTAATAGATTGCCAGAGGAATTACAGCATAATATTGATATCATCATCAACACCTGATATCCGGATATCCCTAGCTAATCCACTCACGGTTCCTGGCACAATACAAGCGGAAACAGTTTACTAGTATTGTGAGGGATAACATTAGGAACATACGTTGATGCCGGTTAGGCAAGGCGTTTTGTCTAACCAAGAAAGCGACCATTTCAGTACGCAACATGAAAGATCCACAGATAATATCTTTGGAGGCGCATATATACTGGTGTAAGGCCGAGCGCAAATTTAAGTAAAATACCACACATCGCCCACAAAAGGTGCACAGGACGGAGACAGATGACACAGGATTGGGGGTATAGGAGGTACCTAGAAGAGGCCTTTGTCCTTTCAGCGGAGATGGGTTAGACTGATGATGGCAATTATCGAAAGAAGGACAATATACGAACCCACTGTGCCCAGGTGGGGAGTAAAAAGGAAGGAGATCTCTACTTAGTAAAGCATATCAAGGAGACACTTAGCACTATACGTGCGAGAATATAGGGGGCCACACAGGTGAGATGGAAGTTCCGCGGCTGTAAAATAGTTTCGCACTAGGTTTACATCTTGGGCGTTATGTTTTGGCCGAACAAAGCTAGAAGGTGCAGGCCTGGTAATAATTAAACTGCGGTATCAAGAAGCTTTAGCTTTGAATTGGGCATATTTGCTGACGAGGAGGGGCATCAAAAACGAAGAACACGGGTAGGTACATCGTCGAAGACCGATGAGATGCTGAAAGCATAGCACTAGTTAACGCTGAATCAGGTTGTTTAATGCTGACGTCTCTATAGGCCCAATTTTAGGTGATTGATATCTGCAAACCCTAAATGAAACCACTTTTGTAGGCGACATATATGAGAACGCTTAACGTGAAGCCATCGGCCATACCATGCTGAATACGCCGGTTCTCTTTTCTCATGAACACTTAGCAAAAAGAAATGAAAAAACGAAACACACGCACACACGCACACTTTCTTTTTTTAGTTTGCAAGGATAACGGCGAAGGATGCATTCTTGAAACTCAACGTTCAAACTGAAAGACCGCTTATTTCAACATGCTGTCAAGAAGCCCACAAAGTTCGAAATATTAAGGCATATTTCTAACCTACTTGTGTGGGAAGACTATACTGCATCTCGCAGGCCGAGTATTCATTTGTTTTGCAAGTTCATTTCTCCTGCAAGAACAAAAAAAAAGACTATTCCTGTTCCTTGCCAGGCGTTACATCATTCAGCCACGTAAGAAGAGGCTAGTTAAGCCAGGTGTTTCAGTATGGCGGAGGGAGAAGCTAATGGCGTTTACTATTGCGGATGTGCAACGTATAAGTAGTGTTGAAACTAGAGAGCGAGAGAGAAATAAAGAAACGAAGAAAAGCCGGCAGCTTAACCCACTGGACGTCGGGCTGGCTGCCGTCAGATGAGCAATTTGTTTGTAACTCTGGGGGTTTTACGGGCCGAAACTATATCATTACGAGGCACACTGTAGTGGAGAGAGCATAAACTTTATCTTCAAATCAATGAGATTCGAGTCCGGCGTATTTTAGTGGGTCTGCGCACCCGCCGCGGACGCAGTTCCGAGAACTTGTCTCGAAGCGGCTTCCTCGGCTCGCTGGACGGCCCAGAGTTGTGCTGTCAGGTTCGAGCTGAGCAGTGCCGTCTTCCAGCGCGAGCATAGGCTGGCGGTAGAAGAGACGGAGGTGTCGGCACTGCCCGACTTGTTTGTTAAGTGCTGACATTCCCATAACATGTGATTAAGTGTGGCAACCTCGCCACGCGATGTGCATCTGTTTGTAGTGTAAATATCTGGATACATGGCATGCATGAGTCTGGGGTTTATGTAAGAATCCGTTCGTAATTGTCTGAAGTGTACTGCTTGCGTCCTGTTTAATCTAGCATGAGGGATACGCGTCTTTGTGACTGGTAGTGTGTCGTGATGTCGTGGAACCTAGCCATACGATATTCCCACGCCCAGACGTTTGCAGTACCCCGCGGGGGCTCTTCCTCCGATGATGCTCGGTGAGTGAGGCCTCGAGAAACGCGGTGAGCCGCTTCGTTGGGGGTGTTCGATCCAGTGTGCCGGGATTCATAGCAAATGCCTTCGGTTATCGATGTCGGCCTCTCCCTTGTATGTAGGATGTCACTGGGGTATGTGATACGCCTCTTGCGAGATGCGCCCATTTGCAAAATTGCGAATTGCCGTTTGCGAATCGCAGATCACGTATGTCGCTTTGGTTTGTGTAGTGGAAATACTCCAGATTTATCTGGACCACCTGGGAATCGGTGCACGGTAGACGGGTGTTTTCTTTTTTTGCATTTCGCTTCCATCGAACTGTGCGTGTTAGGCATTTCGACCCGTGCCCTCGTTCTTCGCAGAGCAACGCCAAAGCCGCTTCATCACCGTGGCGGGCGTGATGAATTCGAAGAAAGTATGAAAATGCGAAAGGCGACGAGAGTCAAGAGAATTGACCCGCCAACCAGTACATGCACAATTGACGCCCTCAGCGGCGCGTTTGAAAATAACTTTTTTTTTACAGTGAAGATGTTATGGCCTACTTTCCCCACTATCATGCCCGCGTGTGGAAAAAAATCCCGACGGTTGTGCAGTGCCGGGCCAACCCGCGGTGGGGCTGCAGTTCACCATCAAAGGGCCCACAACATGGCATCGCTGGTCATCCTTCACAGAATGAAAGGGCACTGAATTTTTTCCTTTAATAGCTTTAATAGTTTGTCGGGGTTCAATCTTGCTGAATTTACGGATAATGAGCTTCCAGAATTGGGACCTGAAAAAAAAAAACTACCCTCCCGATCTGTAGCCACTGATTCACGCAGCGATCCTTTCGTATTTCCCGTTAAGTTATGATGGCGACGCACTGTAACACTTCGATCACTTCAGCTATCGTAACCTGAACGAATCACAAATTCTTGTCTGCTTCCTGTATTCGACGTAAGAAGTTCTTTTACTTACAACCGTTTTTCGGTTTTCCTGCGTTTCTGCGACACCAAAATGGCAGAGAACTAAAGGCGCTCGTGAGCGCTGACTAGGGCCTGGACCACTACGCTAGACTTTGTGTGCTCCGCAGCAGTGAGCGAAAGTGCGTACAGCAGAAAACGCGTAAACGGTTACTCTGCCGTACTGCTTTAATACATCATCTTCATCGTAAGCAGGAAAAAAACAAAAGAAATATACCTTTAATTGCAAGGAATACATGCCTCAAGAGTATAATGCTTCATACATAAGTAACACGCCATTTCCAAGCTTACGACACCTTACGGAGCTTAACACCAGCACTGGCTCCCTGGATGCACTGAAGAAACTGAAGAAAGTTACAAAAAAGATGTTCCGTATCTCCTATTAAATACACAGACTAAACGAGTTGTCCCCGCTTCCCTATCACCGTGCCTGGAATTCAAAGACACAGTGGGGAGCCCCGCTCGACAACCCGGCTGACCTTTAATGGCTCACGCGACATCTTTTCCTGACAGTCCACCAGCCTCGTTCCCTCTTCATCTGCGAGCTCTCCTTCACGCCTGAAGGTCCATTTCTCAACACGACACACGTGCGTGCTCATGCCCCCGCGTGTCTCCTTCCCTCCCTCCCTCCGCCACCTTTCCTCGAGTGAAGGAAGTTTCTCGCCGAAATGCTTCTTAGGGCCGGGGTTGGCCCCGTGACGCCTTTCTATGCCCACCTGGGCTCGGAAAGCTGTTAGTGACATGCGTGCAACGTGTCCCCAAGTGCCCAGCTCCCGTGTCTACTACAGGCATCCATCACATTGTCGTGGCTGCCAGCTGGGGCTCACCACGTTAGGTGCGAGATGTTTAACAGAGACCGAACTAAAGGGGAATTGTCTCCGGAGGACTTTACCCGTCGCATCACGGAGAATAAGTTCGCCAACTGATTGTTGCAGCACACGTGCATTGCACGGCTAATGCTATACGCGCGTGTATACGATGCCCCGTTTGTTCTTTCTGTAGACTATACGAGCTTAGCGGAGAATTCCCCGAATAAAAAGAAGATCTTTATATGACACTTCGGCAAAGTAATTCTGCCTCGCCGGAGCTTTTAAGTTCGCTACAAGCAAGCCCTAATGCGACTATTGTTTGCGCAGGAACGTATGCACACACTACATCACAGTAATCTATCTATAGCTCTGCGATACGAGAAGCGGCAGGGAGCGCAGTTATATATTCAGCAGAGTGCCGTAAATCGTAGAATTTAGCGTTCGCGAAGTATTAATAATAAAAAGAAAAGAAAGGACGGACAAAAAACGATCAGCTCGGAGCGCGCGGTGCCGAGTTGCAAATGATGACAAATTGCTCAATTCGCCTTCGCTCCACCGGCCCATTACATTCGGAGCCCGAGTCTTAAACTTCGTGTTTCGTCGCTGCATAGGTGTCATATCCTGCCAGCAGCAGAAACGAACGGCAAAGTTGGGGCTTTCGCCCCTCCCCCAACGAGGAGTGAAGCCTGAGAGCGAAATGACTTGGCCCGACTAAGCGAGATGAATGCCGGTATGGAACCGTGAATAACGCGATACACCCATGTACGCGAATAAACATTTTAAAAAAGTACGCTGCGTTTTGTTAAGACCTGTGTGCCATTTCCGTATAATAAGATATCCTCAAGGTAAGCTAACAGAACGTATTATTTTTTGCTCGGCATGCGTGCTAGGGTTACCATTTCTGCCTATCAATATCTCTGTACTTAGAAACTTGTTCTGCTATATTTTGCTGAAAATGTCAGGAAGAAAGGAACATTGGAGAAGGAAAGGCAGGGACGTTAAGCAGTTTAGCTTAACCGGTTAGGTACCCTTCACATGGGAGTGGGATGGGGGGGATGAAAGATGGGGAAGGGAGAGAGAGAGAGAGAGCACATAGCACAGCACACACATCGTCCGTTAGAGTCCATCACTCTTGCGTGGTACGTGATATCACTGTCACAGCCGCTTGTCAAATCCAGTCTCTTTCAAAACCGAAGTAGTCCCTTCGTCGCCTTCAGCTGCGATGTCTTCAGTCGGCGGCATGTGAAAATCGTTTCGAGGGACAATGGTCTAGTGTCAAGGTGCGCTCGAACGAATGCCAGTGATTGCCGCTGAACATTATATTCAGGACAGTCGCACAGAATGTGTTCCACCTTCTCCTCGAAAAGACAGGCATTGCAGAGAGCGTTGTCGGCCATTCCAATGCGAAATCAGTAAGATTTCGTGAAAGCCACCCCTAGCCATAAGCGATAAAGCAGAGTCGCCTCCCTTCGGCGGCGTCCAGTTGGCATACAGAGATGCATCAAAAAGGGCAGGTGGTATTGACGGTTGCTCCGGTTGGTCTGGCTGTTTGGTGTGCGCCATAGAGAGAGCGTGATCTCCTGTGCAAGCACTCGAAGTCTGCTGGCTGCGTCGGACCGTGAAAGTGGTATGGCCTCTTCTTGTGCGCCTTGAAGAGCTGCCCGAGCGGCATTATCGGCGTCTTCGTTTCCTATGACGCCGCAGTGACTTGGCAGCCACTGAAACGTCACGTGGTGTCCTTTCTCCTGTGATGTATGGAGTAGGCATCTAATATCGAATACGAGTTGCTCGAATGGCCCGCGACGGAGAGCTGATAGCACAGATTGTAGGGCTGCCTTTGAGTCGCTGAAGATTGACCATTGTCGAGGTGTCTCCCGATTGACGAAACAAAGTGCAGCGCAAAGAGCAGCTAATCCCGCAGATGTCGATGTTGTTGGGTGGTCAATTCTAAAGCTGCTTGTAAATGCTCTTGCTGGGGCGACCACAGCACCGGTCGAACACTGGATGTTTGTGGAACTATCAGTATAAATGAGTTCACTGTCCGCGTACCTCTCGTGCAGAAGAAGCAGAGAAAGTTGTTTCAGCACAGGCGACGACAGTTCAGACTTTTTCCCGATTCCTGGTACACTGAGATGCACTGTGGGGCTTATAAGAAACCAAGGGGGTATCGATGGTTTAGATGCAGCGGTGAAGCCCGAGGAAAGTTTGTCGTTTTACTTGACGATAGTTTCAGAGAATGATGCTACGTACCTGTCTGAAGGTAGTGTTGCATTGTGGTGATAGGGGTCACCTGCAAGATGTCTGATGTGCGTTCTCAGGGCTTCCACCGTAATGTGAGTTCGCATTGGATGGTCCCGAGCACTCGCAAGAGTTGCCTCTGTTGACGCGCATCTGGGCAAACCAAGGCAGACTCTGAGTGCTTTAGCTTGTGCTGCCTGCAGAACACGAATATTTGTCTTGCAGGCGTTGTTCAGTACAGGTAGACTATATCTTAAAAAAAAACCGGTAAAGGGAGCTCTGTAGAGTTTCAGCATCCCACACGTCTTTCCTGTCAAGTATTTAAACAACTGGGAAATTGCTGTCAGGCGCCGCTTCATGTAGGCCACGTGCGGGCTCCCAGCAGAGGTCTCGGTCGATAATTACGCCAATAAATCTGTGAGTTCTGACATAGGAAATGGTCCGCCCATTGATTGAGATGACATCGGCGTCATCGGTTTGCGAATAAATACCACTAGTGCGCATTTTTTGGTGATATGCTGAGACCTTGTTTACACAAGTAGTTCGCTGTCAAAGTTGCCGCTCTTTGAAGCCGCACACGTATCTGAGGACGTGTGACATCCGAAGTCCAGACACAGATGTCGTCAGCGTATATTGAAATTTTGATGGTAGCTGGCAAGTATTCAGCAAGTCCAAAAAGAGCGACGTTGAATAGCGTCGGGCTGAGAGCATCGCCTTGAGGAACGCCCCTGCTGGTATAGCGTCGCGTAGTTGGACCATCGTCAGTTAACACAAAGAATGATCTTGCAGATAGGTAACTTGCAATCCACAAAAAAACTCGACCACCTAGGCCAACCCTCGCAAGGGCGTCGAGAATGGCCTCATGTAATACGTTATCGTATGCCCCTTTGAGATCTAAGAATAAAGCTGCAGATAAACGCTTACGGGACCTTTCGTGCTGGACATATGAAACGAGATCAACTACATTGTCGATGGAAGAGCGGTCACGTCGGAAACCAGCTACGGAAATCGGATAAATCTTGTAGTATTCAAGGTACCATTCCAGGCGGCCAAGGATCATCCGTTCTATTATTACTCCTACACAGCTGGCCAGCGCTTTTGGGCGGTAAGAGGTGAGCTCTAGTGGGGATTTGCCCTGCTTTAAGAGTGGCACCAGGCGGCTCACTTTCCATTCGTCAGGAACATTTCGCTCTGAAAATTTCAGGAGTAGCGTTAAGCTTAAGGGATGGAAGGAATGAATTCGGATAATTCATGAAGTTCAACATTAGTGTGGTTCACGGTGTGGTGTGGTTCAAGCGTTAGTAGTAGTTTACACGGGCGTTGCGCAAGGAATTAGACTGTCGCTTCATTTCGTGATTCCATAGGTTGCCGGAACGCCTGCCTGTGGAAAAGTGGCAAGACCAGCTCAAACGTAATAACGAAAGTGGATGAATTTGATTTCGGAACATGTTGAGTTTACTTATTTGTTTCTTCATACATATGCGAGACACTACTACGTAACGTGTGAGCGGATACAGCAGAAAATTATTTGAGGATAATGAGCAATGTTCGGACGAGCAGGGGGTTTGGCGGGCAGGTGCTATTGTTAGTGCTCTGATGATTGAACAAATGCATTCATATTCATAAACACGTTTAGAGACGCTTACATGCCTGCCTGACTCGTCGTCTGCTTGTCTCCGCGCATAAATCACGCACATACACACATAACTGCAGGCATGTATGCATGCACGTGTAAACTGACCCACCATGTTAACAACGAGGCTTCACCTCAGTGAAATAGAAAGGGACACTAACTACACCATTGATATAATCTATTAGTTAAAGCAAACTGCGGTGACGCCATTTAACATCGGAAGCCGATTTCTGAACGCGCTAGTAGTTTCGCACAAAGGTACCGTAGAAACAGCATAATCACAGCCACAAGCCATGCAAGTCGATGGAAAATCCACCAGGGGGAACCGCTACCCCTGTTAACCTACAAACCGAGAATGTGCTTCGATGACACTTTGCAATTCTTGTTTTATTTCTTACAAGCTACCAGATTCTGACCGAAAAGTGTCTTGCGTCTGCCTTGGGAAGGGAAGTACGTAAAAAAAAAAGAACAAAAGACGATGCTGCCAGAATACAGCAAAGTAAATAAATAGTCAATTCGTTAAAAAAAAGAAAAACTAGAATATTCTATCGAACACTTAAGATCCTCCTGTTGAGATGAAAGCACCTCCTCCCCTGTTACAAACCCCCCCCCCCCCCCCAACCCGCACCCTCTATTGGACGTATTCGTATGAAGTGCCCTTCGTACTAACGCGCCAGAATATGGTGTGACAGCGCTAGAGCGAAAGTGCTGCTTCCTGCGCTCCAAGCCTGTCAGCGCGCTACAAAACCACGTCGCATCAAAAGCTCCTTTTCTTTCACGACGCTTGGGACAAAGACCTGATCAAAGAGGCCAGGCTAGCCCCCCGCTGATGAGGCACAGGAAGCAGAGATTACAACGACGAAGAATACTTTAGTTTCGCGTTAAACTTTAGGGCTTTATTTACTTTTTTTTTTCGTTGTCAACCCTGATCAAGATCTGCTCAGCATTGCAAATTAATGGTGAATGGACGGTCTACCTTCATTAAAGGCCGAGATCAAAGCAATGCAAAAAAAAAGATGTCGAGCCTAATGAGTGCCACGAGCGAGCTACAAAAGCTTAGAAACAGGTGCCTACAGTGTTGATAAAGTCCTCATTTGTCTAGCGCTAATAGAACGACCATGTAGTAGACAATCGATTATTTTTGTCTCTTTTTCTCGTTTTCTGCGATGCGAGCGAAACAAAAAAAGTTGCCTACACCACACTACCAGAGACTAGAGATAAGCGTGAAATAACTCTCTTTTGGTTCCCAGCCAAATCAATAAAATATATCTCACTGCCTTGTCTACGCGTAACGGGTTTAGTTGCTTTTGTTTCCACCGCTGTCAAGATTGCGCCATAGATCTCGTTAGTCTACTAAACCTAACGATGAATAAGCGCATCGCTTCAACGTTCTTTGGTTCCGGTCTTCGTGCTCATCATGCCTTGAACGCATCAGCGGCTCTTCGGAGTGCATCCCATGGACAATAGAATAGTGGATTATGCCAGAGCGTCGAGTATTCGAAGCTTAAACTTTAAAGCATCAAATGACGCGCTCGCGTCTATGCGATTTCTTTCAGTGGTGCTTGAACCGTTGTAGCTACGACGAAAACTACGAATTTCGGCTGGTGCAACGGCTCAACTTCTTTGCGGCAGACATCAGTACTGCAGAGCAACTTGATTCGTATCACTGTGAGAACGCGCTTAAACGTAGGGGTTTTTAGAAAGCAGCAACAAATTTAGCCAGACTAGTCAGAAAAATGTCATTATCGTATTGGGATGTGTAGCGTCGATATCAGTAATTAATATTCCGGATAATTTTGACAACGCAGGCAAGTATTCGTTTTTTTTTGTGCGCACAAAAGTTTGATGCTACGACCTAACCAAGCCAGGTGAACAAGGTTAGTTGCTGCGATGCTACAAAACACTTAATGTGCCCTAACTCCTATTAAACATGAATAACATCCGCAGTAAACGCCAAAAGGTACCAACCCTGACCTCACGCCAAGCGCTTTTTAAGTTTGCTGCTGACTTTCTCAGTTTAGCACGACCAGAGTATGCAAATTAAGCTCACTTTAGTGGCGCTAACACGCTGTTTACGTGCATCACGTGCTAGTGAATTCAGCCCGCGATTATTTTAAGTTTCATTACTCTCTCTGTTCTTGTTTTCTTCTCTTTGCATCGGCCCTATCTTTTGGAAAACACTTGCTGCGTTTAACTATTGAATGTTCATCGCAGATTAGTATCTGTGTCCACTATCGATCTCGCTTGCCAAAGTTATTTTTTCTTTTGTTTCCCAGCAGAGGCAAAATATTAGGAGAACACAACACAGAAATCCCGAAGTTAGGAGGTACCTAGCGCTATCGAAACCAGCATTATTTATGCGTAACAATAGCGCAGAACTTAGTGTGCCGTACTCATACAGAAAACGTGTAGGCTAATCGGAGGCTGGAATTCTTAAGGAAAGAAGTCGAGCAAACGAGGCTAGACGCCAAGCTAATTACTTACAAGGCTTCTGTCAGACCTAAAATCTAAAATATTCTAAAATCTAAAATATTCGTAAGTGGTTTGGTGCGTTCATAAAGGAAGGAAAAAAATATAACCGAAGAAAAAACTTAGATTCGCGCCGTACGCTTCATATGGTGTCGATACAGAGGAATAGAACCAGTCACGGAAATTATGCAGTCCTGTTACCTCGGAACTGTTGGATACGGGCAGGCAAAGAAAAAAAAAATACGACTAAATTTTTTTTATGGTGCCATTTAGCCAAGGTCGGAATGCGGCAGCTGTGACTGCGATCAAATCTCGGTGCCGGGCCTCCCAATGCCATAGCCACTCAGCTGCCGTGGCTGGCAGATTTACGTTTACAATATTCGTCGTAACATTACACGCTCCTTGGCAAGCCTACGCGGTAACTCAGCCACGTTGTAGAAGATGAAAAAAAAATATCATCATCTCGCTTCAGCGCACGCACCTACTACGCCTCGATCCAACTGGGATGAACAGAAAGAGATGCAGCAAAATTGAAAGTTGAAGTGCAAAATACCGCAAGAAATCAACAAAACAACATCCTCGGCACCTGCCAACTTGGCTGTCTTGAACCACGCACATCGTCCGTCTCGACGACGTTCCCTCCCCCCACCCCTCCCTCCCCCTTTTCAAGTGGCACACTCCTTTCGCCGGTGACAGCGTGAACCGCTCTCGTCCCGGAGCAGGTCGCGGCGGAACAGGCATTCCATGCTTTTGCCATATATATATATGCAACAGAAATAAAAGTTACGCGGGAAAGCAGCACAGCACCACCTACTCGTTTCGGGAAACCGCACCATGCCTCCTTGGGAGCCACGCGTGGGGACCGAGGGCGCGTTGGTGGCGGCCGCAAAACGTGTCTTCCTCGCCAGAGAGGCGCCGATTGGATCGCATGCATAATTCAGATTGAAGTCGGCAGTGGGACGGGGACAATAAACGACAAGAAGTGCAGAATGGCGCAGCTGAGTCGGGACGTCACACACATTCGTTGTGAAGATGCTATACTATAGTGCATCCGGCATTATTATTTATTCTTTTTTTATGGCATTGAGGTCTCGCCAAGCGCTAGAATATAGGCTACTACACGTGGTAGCACTGTTGGAAGTGATGCCGGACATTTCCTGGTTTGCTCTTTTTTTTTTGTCTTTTGTAAATTATGGGGACGGAGAACGAGAAGGTAACGGCAGTAGATAGACGTAGTTTGCGGGCTAGAATTATGTTGAAGGCATTCCTAATTTCCGGAAAGCTGCATGAAATCATTTCCTTCTTCTCATAGTTGCGACTGATGTATGGTAGCAGTGAAAGGCATTCTGTGTGCATACAAAAATTTCTCAAGATGGCATCACAAATGTCCTCATGACTCATGACTTATTTCATAGCTATGTTCAGCGGAGTTAAAGAAAGGACCACAATGCAATGAATGGTATTCACGGAAAAATAAACTACTAAAAATTGTACGGGGAACTTACTGATAAGCCCACTGCCTTTCCTGCATTGCTAAAGTGCATGGAAGTAAAAGTGATGTAAAAATGCACATCTTCGCCTGTTTATCAGGGTTCATATTCCTGAACAACAGCGGTTATGGACAACGCTGAAACTGATGACACCAGTTTAGCTCTCACTTACTCAGTTTCATCTCCATACACGAGAGTTTATGCTCCGCCCTGATTGGAATGCGTCTATAGCGAATGGAAATGTAACTCGCTTCCGCGTGTAGAGAAAAATACGTTAGGTAAAACGTGAAACAAAAATTATTGCTTAACCAGACGCAATGCTTATATCTTGTCGGGACAAAGAAGAAAACAACACAGGAATGAGACATCTGCTAAGGCGAACAGTGAGTGAGTGAGTGAGTGATTGAGTGAGCGAGTGAGTGAGTGAGTGAGTGAGTGAGTGAGTGAGTGAGTGAGTGAGCGAGTGAGTGAGTGAGTGAGCGAGTGAGTGAGTGAGTGAGCGAGCGAGTGAGTGAGTGAGTGAGTGAGTGAGTGAGTGAGTGAGTGAGTGAGTGAGCGAGTGAGTGAGTGAGTGAGCGAGCGAGCGAGCGAGTGTGTGTGTGAGTGAGTGAGTGAGTGAGTGAGTGAGCGAGCGAGCGATTGTGTGAGTTATTTTCTAAGAAACACTGTTATAGAAGTCACCTGCAGAACGCGACAAAGACGGCGCATTAAGGAAAGATAGCGTAGGGTGCTGTGCAGGAAAGCCTGAGTTTGTCAAAGTTCGGGATCTCGGCTAGCTGTGGCGATGCCTCCAGACTAATCAGCTAATGGTATCAAGATACAAAATTCAACCTTTGCCATGCCTCCAATTTCATTGGCTTATCTAGATTCACCCTTCGGTTATCATCATTTTGGGCGCTACTTCACGGGCGGCCGAAAAAGAAGGGACACGTAGCCAAGCCATCGGTGTCTTCTTTCATCTGTTTATCATTCCACTCAGCCCATTACCTGTGCAAGTAAGTTAATAAAAAAATATTATACGTTATATCTTTACTGCCAACTTTATGGCAGTTTATAAGCATTTCAAGATCCGCAAGATGTGTACTGAATAAATTTCAAATGAGTTGGCAATTTATTACATATTGCGTTGTACCGCGAGGCCACGATGGATAGACAGATGATGTCCGAAAGAGGGGACACGCCTGTGATGTGCCTCAGAAAAGTTTGGCGAGCGGCTTGCACCGTGTGTGTAGATAGATAAAGGGGTAGTTGCGGCACTGTGATATGACGTCGTAAACAAAAAGTTCGGCAGGATGTTACACTCCTGCAACGTGTGAAGGCGAAAGCCGGTTGTACACCTGGCAATGTGCCTTCACGCATCGTCGCGTAGCTGCTTTCGCAGTTCGGTTTCTTCGGCTCGTTTCCGACGAATAGCTGCCGCTTCGCGCGCTCTTATAGTGGGGTCAGACTCGCACCAAGGACGTTTCTCTTGGACTTTACGTTACATCCTCTCAGGAGGAGATTGCAACGTCTGCTGTTCTGTATGTCGCACGGGTAATTTCAGTGAATGTATGCATTGTTCGCTTCACTTTGCTCAGCGCTTGTAGCCTTAGCCTTACGGGGGTATTAGTCATTAAGGAGGTCGCGTTTTTTTTTTGTACAACTAGACTAGACGCCGCATTTCTGTACGTTGAATGCGTGATCCCGATGAATGTATGCACTGTACGCTTCACTTTGCTGAGTGCTTGTAGCCTCTGCATTGCAAGAGAGATCAGCCATTGTTCTTTTTTTTCTTTGCTGAGGGTGGCATGAACCATTGGTGATGATTACAGTTTTTATGCCATTGAACTAGATGACGTGTTTTTTTTCTTTTCAATGCCATCGGGGGTATGAGCCACTTAAGGCTCTCACCTTAATAAGTGGTGCTGGCGCGTAACATTGGCCAGTCTTGTGTTTCTATTTTTTTTCTTTAAAGGAGGAAGCGGCGTGCGCTCGTGTTAACACATGTGGCCTTGTCTTGTCATCTTAATGCCTGCTGCTATCGCGCGTTCCCGCCTTCTTTTTCTTTCTGATTGCCGTCAAGCAAACTTTGGCGAGTGAGTTACTTGGGGATCCTGCACAACACCGTATCCGAGCTGGTCCTAGGGATACTTGGAAGCAAGGAGATCAAGTCACACACATTGATCTGGTTTCCAGCCCACATGGGACAGATCGAGGGTGCCCCGCCCAACCTCAATGAGTCAGCACACGGAGCTGCGCGAGAGATCATCAACCGCGTAGCTACCGGGCAGCGTGACGCTGGGGGTACTGACAATCGGGACTCTCCTTCCTCGTTCACCGAAATTACTAAACCCTTTTACTTGGCTCGGAGGATCTACCCCCTCCCACATTCCAAGCTCAATCGACCTCAGGCTTTGACACTAAGGCTTCTACAGACGGGGGCATACCCAAATGCCCTACTTCTTCACAATACGTACCCCGAAATTCGGACAACAAATGCATGTGCACTATGCAATGACTTAGCGAACTTACCTCACTGCTCTGGCGATGTCCCGCGTTACGCGGCGATGAAAGAAACACTTCTTCACGCTGGGATGCGGTCCTACACCGCCCCAACCTCGAAAAACAATTATGGGCTGTCCAACGGGCCCGCGACGCAGCGGAGAGGCTCAGCCTCTCTGTCCCGACGTGGGAGCGGCCCGCTACCCGCTAGTGAGCGCCCTAAAGGACCCTAATAAAGTTTTTCATCCATCCATCCATTCTGCACAACACGCCCTATAGAGAGATCATGTATGTAGCTGAGTGGAGGCCACCACAATAGGAAATGAGAGAATTTCTGTAACATTTGAAGAAAGATAAATAAATAAATAGATAGATAAATAAATAAATAAATAAATAAATAAATAAATAAATAAAGGAACGTTCTGGTCCGTGGAGAGGGGGCCATATTAAGTTTGTTATCATCATCATCATGCTTTCTTCCAATCGGATATAAAAGGAAGCTGCCGTAGATTGACTTACGGTTGAAGTACCCTTTGGAAGATAATCTTTTTAAATGTAACGCCTCAGTTATATGGGAAGTGTGTCTACATTTCCGAAAAGAAAAAAAAAATCCTATCGATGAATGCTTGAACTGAAAAGTACTCGATGTAACCTGAGTCAAATAAGCTCACTCTGTCGTAGACCAGTATTTGTACGCCTAATAAAATGACTTGGTTTGTTATCGCGGCATGCAACTGAACTTAGAGAAAACATATGAAAGCGTAACACAGTGTAAAAGGGTTTTGTTGCCATAAGCATTTTTTCTCCGTAAAATATGCTAAACACACTGTCGCACCGTTTTGCAACTATGTCATATTTCCTGCTCGATATAACGTCTTTTTGCATTCTTCCGGAGGTGTAAACGAGGCTTTAAGCGAAGGTTGTCTTAACGATTTCTACATAAAATTATGTAGCGTAGTTATAGCAAAATCTGGAAAGTATTTAGAGCAGTAGTAAATTGTTTTTGAGGAATGGCAGCAGCAAACTGGACGTGCATGTCTCAGATGCTACAGATTCGCAGAGCACTGACCAATCATGCTCGTATAACTGGTTCATTTTCATATAGCTGATCTGTGTCATACCACCAATCATTCATACTTTATCGAAAGGCACCCCAGAAAATTGCCTTCGATGTAAGGTGTCTAAAATTAGCATGATCCCCTATTTAGATAGTCACTACCATAATAATTGACACGGGCACCCTTTGATAATGTCTCGATCTGTAATATTTTTATTTGTCTTTCTGAAAGAAATGCGTCAAATCGGAATTTTTAGAAGTCTTGCCAGAGATTTGGAGTAAAGTTTAGAGAATTTCCAATCCTGTTACAGCGAAACCGTAGAACGAAAACAATAAAAAGCTTGTTGCTGTGGGCCTGGGCTCGTATTCGAAAAGCCTTCTTACGCTAGAATTGTTCCTAAGTAAAATTACATCCAGTCCTTATCTTAGGCAAATATTTAACAGACGTGGCCAGCCAAGGACAAATAGAACTTAAGGACAAGACTCCTTGTGAGTTTCGCCCGCAAATTTGGCGTTCGTGACTTCTTCATTCACATTCGTGGCCTTAAATGCACAATACGCTCGCTAATTCACAGTCGTCATTAACGAAGGTAGAGTCACCTTGACATAAATCTGCAAGACGAACCTGACGCCAATTTAACGAACTTCTGGTTTCGCCTGGGATGTTAGAGGAGAACGTCTAGCGGTCGAGGCGTCCTAACACACGTAAGAACACAAAAAAGGACGCGCAAGTTCAAAAGAATTTGTATTCTGTGTTAACAAATACAAGAACACGTAGTATTAGTGAACGGGCAGTTGATACAAGAGGTAAAAAAGCACCCGACAGAGCGGAAGACATTTCCGCAGCCGAAATAAGCGGTGTACGAATACAACGTCTATATACGCGTCAAAGAGAACTACGTATTAAAAACAAACAACATTGAATGAAGCGATCCGCGGAAAACGGTGGGACTTGCGATACAAGGAGGATAATTTGAGTCTGTCAGCGGAGGGGGCTAAGAAAAAAAAGAACGTCGTGGTCAGAACGACGACATCTTAAAAGCAAGGCACCTAGGAAGCGAAACGTCCCTCACGCCCGAAGAAAGTCGCGCACACAAAACATAGAGGGCAAATAATAAGATACAACGCACGAAAGAGGAGGCCATAAGAGCAAGCGAAACGTGGCCAAAACGTGGGCCTGCTCGGCAAGGAAAACGGACAGTTGGAGGATTGGGAGTGGGGCCGGTTGGGAAGAGGAAGGGTAGGTGGACAGGGCAAAGTGGTAAGCGGCGCGGGATGAAATAGATTGCAATCATCTGTCAGGAGGAACGGCTCGACCAGGCCTTCGATTAAGAGAGCCGTGGCGGTGGTGGCGGTGGGGACTGCTCCGTCCGTGACCATTTGTCGGTCGGCAGATTGGACAACGTTGCGGCCAGAGCACTGGGTGGGGGGGAGGCGCTGTTTGACTCTTGCACACGGAGAGCTTTTGTCTTTGCCTCCACTGCTGCTGCTGCTGCTGCTGCTGCTGCTGCTGCCGCAGTAGCAATAAGAGTAGCTGGCTTCGCTGGTGGCTTTGACGAACAACCGAGGACGACGCGGCGAAGTGGCTTTCGCTCGGCAAACGCACACCCTGAGCTTGATCGCGTTTCGGCCGTCGGTGACACTTGACCGCGAGAATTGATTTTTCTGGAGCTTCGGCAGACCGCGGACGCGCTGTTATTGTTTAATATCCCCGGCTTTCGTTTGCACGCCCGTCTGTGTATAGGTGCCACACGGCTCTCGATCATTCTTTCAAGTCGGATCGGTTTGTCTTATTCTTTCGCGTTCGTTTCTTTTCGTTACTGCGACAGCTGATAAAGCTAGTCGAACTCGCAGGGGTCTGCTTCGTGTGCTTTGAAGTTTATCAGGAACGTAATTTTCTGGAGGAAGAATTCCTTTGAAAGGAAGGTTCTTTACACCACGATAAAGCGCATTACTGACGGGACTTGGAGTGAGGGAACAAACACGGCACTTGAGAGACAAACACGGTACTCGAGTAAAACATGGCGCGACATGTAAGCGCCGTGGTGCTTGTCTTACCTGTTTCTTCCTCTAATTCCAGTGAGTAATACGCAATTGAGCAAGTTACTACTTCATTACCCAATTGTCCACGTTCGCACCCGCTAAAGGAAAGTTCGTTTTCTTTGCACAGCTGCTCGATATTGATATGTGTAAGTGGGATGAAGACTGGGAGAGCGCGCGTTGCATATCACAGGCGGGAAGTTTACCATTAAAGTTACCCTTTCGTTCTTCTTTTCTTTAGGAATATATACATCCTCGAGAGCTGCCATCCAAGTGAAACCGCCTTTCTCGCCGCCACATTGAGTACTACGATAGGCGTAAATCTCCTCGTCCTAGAAACCTGCGGTCGATGACCCCTCAAACATAGAACTCGCCGAAGACTGTAGCCATGTTCCCAGTTATTGGCCGAAAGTAGGTTGTTTCAGTGCAAGTGTTCTTGCATTTGAGAGTATAAGTATGCAGAACAGGGATAATCACTACACCTATATTGACGTTAGCACTCACCTAAATGCGTGTATTTATTTTCTTGAATATAGCTCTTCAATTGCGCACATTCTTCTATCGAAGTCCCTATTTCGTCTTCTTAGGAGGCATTTGACATAACGGTTGCTTCATTTTTCAAGGTGTGTGCTCGAAGTGACCTTCCTTTTGATCACACAGCAACAGCCTGCGTAACAGAATTTACTATAAATATAGGGTGAGGGGTAAACGGCCAAGCTTGTCACTGTAGGGATTCTAGACCGTTGATTTTAGCTCTTGTTCGGACGTTCGTTACCGAAAATATGTAAACAATGTTCTAACGCTGCCCGCTGATGTACCTAATGAATCTGTCTGGATAGCTCGTATATTTCCCATTTGGCGATAAAACATCACTAGAGGCTATCGAGTCTACGCTTAGACGAAGACTTCAGCGCCTACTTCATCATGGGCTTGGAGAATGGAGGAAAGAAAAAAAAGTCGCAGTTCCGCCCCAAAGGCGAAGTACCGATTGCGATAGTAAATTAGTAGTCAGCTATACGAAGCAAAGACAGTAGTCTTGTCGGCCGTATAACCTAGGAAACATTCGCTTACTAACTGTATTGACAAGCATGATGTCATCTCGCACAAGCAAACGTGAAAGCATCACGCTCGATGAACGCGGGCACTCGCTGTCGAAACGCTGCCGAAAGCAAGTGTGGCAGCAGCAGCGAGCAAAGTGACCTTCGAGCTGTCTATCGCTTCAACGCTAGATCGGCGAGAACATAGCGTGCACAAAGGCATGAGCTGTCTGCAGATCCCTTTCGAGATACGGCGCACGCTACCACGCGCGGTCGTACGATGTACCCACTTGATGGAATCGAAGCCGCCCCTCGCCCCTCCCTCCCGAGCACTGAGACAGGGCGCACAGGAAAAAACGAGGACAAGCGCTTCCTGTCCCTTGTTCCGCTTCGCACTGCAGCACACAGACTCACTGAAAACCAAGTAGCCTAAATCCTCACGCTTCTGCCTACCCGCTTTCCTCCATAAATGGCGCGCGATATTGTGCCGCGATCGGCAGTTCTTCTTGCGCCCGGTCGAGAAATACGCAGTTGCTGCTGGAGCACAACGCCGGCCCTCCTCCCTCTTTAGTAGCCCCCCAAGGCCTTTCGCGCGACGGAAGACGGTGCGTCTGCTCTCCGCTTTCCTCCCTCGCGCGCGCCAGCTTGAGCCGCGGTCGTCGGCTTCCCTCGCGCGCTAGGGGAAAAGTGTGGAGGAAGTCACGTGATCTTTTTCGCAGTAGCGGCCAAGTTCTCGGGGCACAGTGGCGGTTTCGCTATGGTGGCCTGCGCTCATGCGTGTGCTGTCCCGTAGGTTTCGCATCCTGGCGCAGGCGTCGTATGTGCTGGATTGCGGTAGTCTCCGTGTTTTGTTGCGCGGCGCTAGTTAGAACGTGCTCTCATGGCTGTTGCTGTGGCCAGGTGGGACTGGAAGAAGTAAAAAGCGTGAAACGAGCGCGCATACAACTCCATGTACCACGTGCCGTGCCATGGACGAACGATGATCTGGTGATATACTTCCTGCCTTCCGCGAATTCATGCTAACACTTCATAAAATAGCAGAAACCACTGAGCTTCAAGATATGCACGATAAGCGCCCTGCAGGTCAGTGACAGCTGTGTAGTGTTTGCGCTTTTGACAGCGCAGGATGCATTTTGTCGCACACAGAACAACCATGTGAAAGGTTGGGAAAGAAGCGGCGGCTGTGGCGGCGGATACGCGGATGCGGTACAAGAGAGACCAATTTCGGCTCGACAGAAGAACGTATGTCTGCGCGCAAATCAAACGGCTGCTGGTCGCACGTAGGCCTCGTCAACAGGCTAGCAACAGTCATACCCACTTAATGTTCGGCACCGCGCTGAGGGTGCCACCGAAGTCTGTGCCCGTAAAGTTTCACTTACGGTGAGAACAATACACCTCAGGGCGCAGTCAGTGTATTACTTAAACACGTAGCGACGTTCTCTTCCGCCGGCCTCTTCGTCGGCGTGCTGCGCCTCGTCACATGTCCGCGGTGCGCGACCCGAAACTTGTTCAATCAAACCAAATGATTCCTATAATGCCACGAAGAGAACGCGTGTTTGTTCATAAGAATTGCAGGTGGGCTAGCCATAGATAGTGACGGGCGCAAAGTGTGCTGCCGGTCATCATCTGTGTATATTTGCAGCGCCGTGAGAATGCACCAATTTATTTTCATAGAAAAGACAGCACAAGTAGCGGGGAACCGGCCTCACAGCATAACTTGCGAAGTTTGCTATCAACTCCCTTCAGCGCTGGAGTAGAATAATCGGCCGAAGTGACTTGCCGAACGGGATGTGTTGGTCGCATCACCGAAGCGCGCAAATCCGCGCAGCCCGGTGCGGTTGTGCGTCGAATGCGCGAACTGCAAACCAGAGAGGAGAATCGGTCCAGGCAAGATGGCGGAGTAACGCCACCCTCTGGCGTCACTGTGCTTCACAAAGAGTAACGTCAGCGCTCCTTTCCTTAGTTTTTCCTTCCTCCGTAGCTTCAAGTTTGCGAGTGGGCTTCACGGAACCGGCTTCACATAGCATTTCGATGTCTCCTTATAGCATTCTGTTATTGATGTGAATGTTATTGCCAACGCGTGCTGCAAGAAAATGAAGGTTTGACTTTCTCGTCGACGCATTGTCATAACACATCATGCGTTTCTAGCAGCCAGTTTCTGGAATAAGCAGCATCAGCGCCATCGTCGGCATAATCTGCTTGACGCACTGGTTGTATTCTGAGCGTCACACAATAGCTAGTGAAGCCTAGCATTTGAAGCCTCTGTGCGATATTATATTCTTTTGAATGATCGTGCTGGCAGCCCAGGCTGCAAGCAGTGCATCGTAAGAGACACTGTGAAAATGTCCGAAATAATGCAAGTAAAGGTCTTGAATAAATTTGAATGACAACCAGCACGCACGCACGCACGCACGCACGCACGCACGCACGCACGCACGCACGCACGCACGCACGCACGCACGCACGCACGCACGCACGCACGCACGCACGCACGCACGCACACACACACACACACACACACACACACACACACACACACACACACACACACACACACACACACACACACACACACACACACACACACACACGAGGTCGTGTCAGTTAGGGCATCTCATATGTGGAATCCATAAGTCACGACTTAAAACCTGTCCAAATACTATCGGCTCATAGGTTACAGCCACCATGGTTGCTTAGTGGCTTTCGTGTTGCGCTGGTAAGCACGAGATCACGGGATCAAATCCTGGCCGCGGCGGCCGCATTTGGATGGGGGCGAAATGCGAAAACACCTGTGTGATTTAGGTGCACCTTAAAGAACCGCAGGTGGTCAAAACTAATCCTGAGTCCCCCTCTACGGCATGCGTCATAATGAGATCGTAGTTTTGGCACGTAAAACGCCATAATTGAATATTTACCACGCACGTGCATAATTTTTCCTTGCTCGTGGATAACCTTTGCGTTATCATAATCGCTATGAGGGGTATTTTCCCTTTGGCTCTTTTTGCTTCGCGATGAGGCTGCGTTACCGGTGGCGCACCTCGATGTAGAACGAGATGAGGCAGACGGAAAGCCCTTCGGCGTTTGTACACGCCCAATCGAAGGATCAGGTAGGTTTAACTTTACGTTTGCTGTCCGTTCAACCTAGACTAGTGCACGCGCCACGGCTGGATATGCAAACGCGGCTCCTAATCAAGAAGGCTCATGTAGGTGTGTGTGTTTGAACAACGCTACTGAAAACCGCGAAACGCTGCCGCAGCATCGGCAGAGTAGAGCGTTCCGGTCCTGCCACTTGGTTTCGTGGATTTTTGCCAGGGCCCTGCGTGTCACTGGAGACCTTCCAATCCATAGAGTTTCTCGCTATAACACCTACAGGGAAATCTGGCACCCCCGTCTATGGGAGTTTCCTAAGGGGCGCTGTGCCGTCATGGGAATGGCGATATATGCGTCTGCGAGACTTGTGTTGGCTGGTGTTGTAAGAGGTTTCGTCTAAAACTTGGGCATGGCTACACAAATAACGCGTTCTCAAAGTAAAATCTTCATAAAATGTTTCCATTCACGCGTAATACATCTTCCAGTGAGGTTTACTCACATAAAATGCATAACCAAGCGAAGAAAAGCAAGAACAGAGGACAAACTGTTCCAAAGCGTGCACGAATCTTGTCGTCTGTCCTCCAACTTTAGCGGTCCGTTGATACTTTTTACGTTTCACATAATTGTAAACGCAACAAAACGTTCTCATAGTTAAAGAAAACATGTTTTTGTGTAATAATAAAGCTAAAACAGCTTTTTACGTGCGGTTTTAGTAGAAAATTAATCATTCTGACAGAGGGAACGCTGTTTGCCTGGCTCTCTGAGAACGATGCCAATCCGAAGTCAGAATATACCGGCATTCCCTTGCATACCACAGTGCGGCAGCGCCAGATTTCCCTCTAGGTAATATAGTGAGAAACTCTATGTTCCAATCCTCCAAACATCTGCCTGCATGCGCTGTCGATACCAGGACATCGCCATGGTGGCATGAACGCGCTTTAGGCATCTGTATAATCGCTATCGCCGTAATAATAATCACTGCGCTCAGTTAAGAAAGAAGAACCAATGCTCTTTCGTCGCTGTTCTCAAGTAATATTTCATGTCTGACACGCTGTCGTGAATGAAAACATAGTTAATTCGGCGTTTCTGAAATCCTAAAAAACACTGATTCTTGAATAGCATGTGTATTTGTATTTGTACTAGCATTTGTGCTAGTACAGTGTTTGTAGGTGTTCTCCTCCGGTGATCGTTTTGAGCAAGATACTTCGTGACTCCGGATAAGTTCGTTCGGATACGCTTACCTTCGGCTTTATTGAGGTTCAGCACCGACGCAAGCATCCACAGCCACCAGGCCACCGAGGCTTGTCTTGACGATGACATCGTATGGTGGTCAATCCAGAACTCCCCTTAGGAGATATCCGTAACGGCGTTATCCGGAAGAGACACTTGTGTGGACGAACTATCCGATGTTATCAAAATCTCACATCACGAGTCCGTCCCAGGTACGTCTCAATCTCAGTCAGTTGCCTGTACTTCGTGAATATGCTTTTCCTGAGATCTTCGCTGACGATGCAGTTTCACAGGCCTGACAACAATGTCTGTCAAAATAGAAGCGACGATCCTCGGTCTCACGCGTTGTACACTGTATTCAGGAGGGGAGATAAGAATCCGGCGCTTGAACTGTGATACATTGGCATTCAGACCTAACGCCGAATGCTTGTCCCAAAAACTACCCGTCTCTGGTAGGTGTTGAAGAGATGATAATGTTAAGCCACAAGAACTCTCCAAACATGCTAGCACTAAGTTTCAAGGTGCAAGCGGTGTAAATGAGTTATGTGACCTGCTTCCCCAACTTCCAATCATGCTGCAAGCACGACTACTTGTAATGCTGCGGACGTGCGACTCTGGTTCCGCGCAGGATTCGGGTGAGGCCAACCACAACAGGAAGCTATGACACATATATCTAAGTGCTTGTGGCTGTTTTGCATGGAGATTCACAAGGTATAATGGCGGACGATGTGTCCCTAGCACTGCAGAAGCCCAGTGCGTCTGACCGAAGTGTTCACACACTGTCACTGTTTCCCACACTGTGCCCTGAGCACAGATTCAGCGAAGGTAGGAAGCCGGTACTCAACCCCCTGATGTGTGTGGTACTGTCTTGGTTCAGCATAATAGGAACGCCGTAATACAATCAAACATTTACACACATTGCTGACGCCAGCTGCTTATGACGGGATATGTGCACAGATTATGACCTGGCATGCAACGCTAAAATGTAATCTGTTGACATACGTTCCTCGGTCACATAGATTAACACGAGACACGATGCCCACTGAAATACAGAAGGAGCAGAAAGATGATGTACACACTAGAAATGCGGTGCGTCTGATGGCGAACGTGGCAAGATGTCTGAATCTGAGCTGAAGCCAAACACCATCACTCAGAGGAACAGCTGAAGCTCCGGCGACCTCATCTCACTAATCACCCGTTTCTCGAAAGGGAGAAATATCCACCTATGACGAATAACTTGGACCGGGCGACTTGGACACAGTTGGCTTGGGAACAAACAACGAGTGAGAACTCTAGGCTTTGTTCTGTCGCCGATTCACTTATCCTCTGCGCAGTGCTGACGTGTTAAGAGATCACTAGGTTCCACGCACAAGCTGCAGCAAGCGAAGACGACGGCGACGAGCAGACGACAAACCGTCGGCAGACGACACGTCGCGCCGGCACGCGTGGAAGCCAGTGCACAGCGGGAACGCGAGTGACGTTCCTTTGCCCGAGCTAGGGAAGAGTGAGCGGGAGGTTGAGGGAATCCGGGAGAGAGAGGAATGAGGGGGAAGGAGAACGGGTACGTGCGCGTGCGCACTCCTGGAGAAAACCGATGAGCGAGCGATGGACGTAGAGCGGCCGACGGGGGAGAGCGATGAGGGACGCTCGCCCAGAAAGAATGGAGGGAGCGCGCGCGAATTGGTGGCGTCTCTGTGTAGACGGGAATTAGGAATGCGGGTCGAGGGAGGAAGGCGGTCGACGACGGATGCGGGGAAGTGTTTCCCAGGGTCGCGTCGTTAGACGCCGCGTGCGCGAAATGAGGAAACTTGTGCTGCCCATGATGCAACGCCGACCGAGCCCCCTTGTTTTTTATCCTTTCCTAGTCGCCTTCATTTGCGTTTTCTTAAGCAACAGAAGAATAAAATCTACGGAAACAAAGGAGATTCGATTTCTTGCGGGTGAATACGCCCTGCACGAACATTTGGCAGCTTGGCTTCAAAAAGGCCTTCCTTTAAAATGTCTAGGCCCGGTATCTTTAACTTTAGTATTGAGCGACGCCGAAGGACATCCACTTGGATGACAAGAGAAAAAGAGAGAAAATATTCGTGTCGATATACGTAGCTAATCATGGAAAGGGAAAACATCACATATCACAGGCCAACGAGGCGATATGGTTTTTGGGTCCTCAAATGTCAGGTCGACGTCTCCCGTAAAGCCCTCGTTTTGCGAATAACGTAGTTTCGTGTATATAGTTGCCTTTCATTAAATTAGAGCCTGAGTTGTTTAACTTAACCGATGTTTTACCGAGTAAGGGCACCCTTTCAGTGGCCAACGTTTTCCGCCCCATGTCCTCGATTCGGCCAACAGCACGCTCTCGTTCGCGTCGCTTGACGATGTAGGCACCGCTCCTACCTAAACACAAACAATGGTTCAGTGGTTCGGGTAGGTTTGAACGAAAGTACGACCGGGCTTCGTTCGCTTACGGGCCGCCGATTCCCCGAAGAAAACATGGAAACCGCAGCGCCCAATTTTCCATGGTAATCAGCGTGCGAGCGCCGGCAAATTCCACCGGCGAGAACGCGTGAATGGAACTTTCATTATTATGTTGTTGCCTTCGGCCCTTGTCACGAGGACGAGAGAGCATTGTTTATCTCGCGCAGCTCGGAGTGCTCGTACCGGGCACAAAATGACGGGAACAAATGATTGCATTCGTTTTTCTTTCTCAGAAGCATCCTCATTTGCGAATGTTCTTCTTGTGGGAGTGTAAATAATGTAGCGAAAAGAAAACAACACGTTTTGGAAGAAACTAAAAGATGGCTATACCACAGTGGTCAATATCTCCCCACATCTGCATCAAGTATCTTCTTCCGTCCGCGTTTTTGTTCCCTTCTTGCTTTCTCCCTTGTTTTTTTCTTACCAGTGATTACACTGGTAGTGGTGAGTATTATGAGAGGAAACACCCAATACGTTTCTAAGCAATGTTTGCTTGTGTTCTTTGAACTGAAATCTTACATGCAAATATAAAATAGTTTAACAACGGTTCGTGCCGAGCACCTTGATGGAATGCGCGTCTTTTCAGCCACTACGACAGTTTGAAGAAAACTTCATTACGGCATCTAACGCACAACACTTGCACAGAGTGAAGACCGACAAAGACAGGCGCTACTTCAGACAGATTTATTTTCAGACGCGTCACTTTCACATATATGGGTTTTAGGAACAACCTGCACAACCTCATTTGTAACATTCTGACGTTAAGAGATGGCTGGACTGCCCTTTTTGTGGGGTCAGTCACGGCTTGGGGGAGGTTAGTTTTTTTTGCTAGATCAACCGATGATGCGCCTACAGACGTGTCACACATTTAGTCACTCTCGCCGTTTCTATTATCTATTGTGTCAATGTCACCGCACTCGATGCGATACGTAGAACTTCGAACACTGCGGCTTGCACTGGCATTTTCTGCAGTGGAGGCTGAGATGGCCCTCATCCCCGTTTTGCCCATTATTGGCATGTTCGTGCAGCCTGTAGTTCAGGCATAGGTCTGTCTGGCCCAGTGTTTTCACTCTGTTTTTGCATTTTGTGCGCTAGATGCGAGAATGGAACACCAACATGCCCAGACTTACGTTATTAGGGCGAAGCTGTTTATGGATAGGGTTCTGTGGATTTTTTGCGTACGTCAAAAAATATGCGTTTGCAGAAACTCAGCTCTCGAACTTGATGTAAAAAATCGCTTCATTCTGTGCAATAGCCGATACGCCCCATCCCTTGATTATGCATTTTGAGTAGATTAGTTATCAATAAGAACGATTTCCATGATAAGTAGGCTCTGACTTAGGTGATGGTCGTGGTGTTGAATCAGGCGGGGTTAGCCTGGCGTACATAGCCGGCAATTGTTCCGCCTGATCCTCCTTCGAGTTGAGATCAGGGGTGTGTCACCAGGTGCCGATGAGTCCTGTGTCTCGCAGGAAGGCTATCAGCAGGCGTTGCGCTCTCTTCCTGAATGCCGCGGGCCCTCCGGGGAAAACAACGTCTTCAAAGGTCCTGTGCGTGAGACCGCTCTTTTGTAGGTTGTCGACCATCTCTTTTCTTTCTGTGTCAAACTGCGGGCATACTTCTCTGACGTACATAACAGATATTTTTTTTTTGCTTTCTTACGGGGTTATGAGCCATTACTTAAGGGGGTATGAGCCATGCATTGTCTTTTGTGAGGGACACATTTCTCGTTCGGTAGGCATAGAAATGCTTACGCACTTAATGACACAAGTGAAACGAAAATGTGTTTGCGCATATCTCGTCACGACGAGCACCGATCAGTGCAATAAGTGTGTTCGCATCTTTGTTCAAAATTCTGTGCCCCCTCTTTGTCGTGTGCTAAACAGCTTCGCTGGTCTTCCACTTTCCCAGAGTGGAATGGGTCATAATTTTTCAAAATTTCATTGTTGCTTTTTCATATCACTGGAAAGGGCACACGTGTTGGTTCTTCTTTACTAAACAACCTGGCGAGCTCGTCCAGGTGAGATATGTGGATCTCGAACACTGCGCATACACCGGTGTAGAGGAGAGTGTTTTTCCCTTTGCGTCTGTCTACCGGAGTTCACTCTGCTTAGTTAAACTTGAAACTATCTTCAGTGGAAGCGGCTCAATATGCAAGGCTTGTGCAAATACCTTAAAAGTCAACCTACGACTCTAACTCGATGTAGTGGCATGCTAGGAGCCTTCTTTCGCTCGAGCATAAATGCAAGAAGATAATTCGAAACAGTTGTTGTGATAGCAGGCCTCTAAAGTTCAGTAGCTTCAGGGAATATAAAAAATATGCATATATTCGTAAAGCTGAAACAATTCAGGTCATAGATCTCTTTAGTTAGAAGCGTGTCTTGATTGCAGTAATTAATTGTAACATGCTAATTATTTGCTATCCGCTTGCGATATTTCATGATTGTTATATTCATTATATGGCCTAATCCACAACAGATATGCACAATGTGTAAGTTGGCCAGTGGTAAGTGCACTATTTAAAATGTAAAGAAATAAAATAACGACGCGACAGGTTGTTAAATGAAAGACACACGGGCGCAGGCGCGCCACAGGGATACACAAACGCGCAAACAAGCGCCAAATGGTGCAGCTCTCTGTGAAGAATCACGGTTTGAAATTATGGTTTCTTAGTGTCTCCTTCATTTCATAACCAGAAAAGTTTCGCTGAAAATGAAGTGTTTCACTCCATCCACCCGTCCTTAACTTCTCAAGAGCCACGGCTCACCTTCGTATACAACTTCCCTATTCGATCTCAATGTAAACAAGGTATTATAATTTCACTAACGATTACAATGCTCCCTAACGCGAAAGTTGAGTGCAGCTCTATACGTGTTTTCATTTCGCTATACATTCAGGCAAACAACTTCAGAGAAACATGTTGCAGAGTCGGCAATCGTCGAAAATCTGACGTGAGGTTCAAGCGCGTCGGCTTTTATACACTACTCGTCGAAGGTTCCGGTGTAACGGCATGGCGCCGCGGGGCTTCCAGAAAGTACTACACAATTCGCGTCGCGCATACAATCAGATTACAAAACAATCGCAAACCATGACAATAGAAACAAGCGCGAACGAGACCAAACCGAACTAACCAAACAAGCGCGAGCGAGAGCTGACGCGAGCAGACGATAGTACGAAACGAGCGGTCCGGCTGAGACCACATACGAGTACGCATCGAGTGGTCGGGCGGATCCGCATGACACCAGCTTCCCGAGCGCGCGTCACCGAGGCGGCCCCTGGCATTGGTCGCCGCCATTCGCGCCTCGCATCTTTATCTCCCGCTCCGCGTTCGCTCTTTCATCTTTCGCCGTGATCGTCATCGACGCTCGCAGCAGGAGCGGGTGCTTAATAGCGGCGCTCTAAAACTAAAACAATGTGATGTAACACACGTGGTCATAAAAGTACGTCAGGCGCGTAATATTTTTTTTTACCTGTGGCTTTCGAGAAAAATTATGCTTTGTGTGGAGACGTACCACTGGGTCATCTCCGTTGACGGAAAATCAACGCGATCTACGTCGGAAGTGCCACCAGATGACGCGGCAATCTATGATGGAACTTGAAGGCAAGGAGACGCACTGATGTAATCATTTGTTTAAGCCAACCAAAGACTTTTCGTATCAACAAACTTGAGAAATCGCCTTTCTAACTACACGCATGGAGGTGCTGATGTGAGTAAGTGCAAGTCACTTTTTTGAGGATCGTTAGGAACTGGTTGATAATAAAAACTAGCCGTAAGGAGTGTTGAGCCACTACGGTTTGGCTGAGGTTCAGAAGGCTATCGCCGACTTTGTTTGCATTTGCGAACTGCAGCTCAAATTTCGCACGCAGCAGAAGAAAAAAATAGATAAATAAACAGCAAGAGAACTGTTCTTTTTCGCCTAGGAAGGTAACCGTCCTGATCAGGTAGCAAGACTTCATCGTTTTCTACTCGCCTGTGGCACACGATGTGTCCACCAGATAACACAATTCGCTGTTTCACCTTCAACATTGGGTTGCGGTGAATTTCGCAATGGATGGTTTGCGTGTTACGTAGAAGAAATGATAAAAACCCCACATTAAAACCAATCCCAGCAGTCACTAGGAATGTAGAACTGCATTTATTTGCAGAATCACTGTAGGCAAGTTATTTCCAATCGCTTCCTTATCAAAATTAAAATCGATTTCTAATTTTAAAAAAAGCTTTATAGTTCGCGATACGTTGCTGAGGCGACAAACTTGTTGCGCATGGTCGGTGCGCTATGGTATGCGTTTAGATTGCGCGACGTAAGTCGGGTAATTAGGCTAATTATAAACAATAACTTGTCAACAGTAGTGGAGGAGTAGAATGTATCGGCGTTTTTGTCGGTTCGGAAGGAGCCTATCGCGCACCACTCAGCAATATTGCGAAGCTTGCAACCAGAATGTTTCTAAATACTCTTTCCTCTGCAATTGTTATCTTCACGTAGGCTCACACACATTCAAGGCACAGTTACCACCGCAATCGGTCATTGGGCATAACGAATGGAACGAATGGGAGCGAATCTGAGGGGGAAACAACGTAGGAGGTCGGTACAAAAGAGGGCTCTGGAACTCCCACTGCTCGTAACTAAAAATGGCGTGCGCAGAACAACAACGGGAATCGCGAAGAGGGGGCATATTTCGTCCGGAAACGTGCTCAGTCAGCGCCACTCTGCCCCTTCGTGCATCGTGCTCTCGACGCACGAATGGAGCCGTTCACGGACCGGAGGACACCAAAGGGCTCGCGTAAACAAAAACCCTCGCTCCCGCTTTTTGGGGCGTTCGCTACGCGAAACAGGCTACAGCCCGCCTCGTTCGTTCCGTGCCCATCGCTTCGCGCGGATGCAACTGTATAGCGGACGTGGTGCTCCGCGCGTCTTGGCACGAAAATAGCAGATAGAAAAGAGAGAGAAAAAAAGAAAGGAACGGAAGGAAGGAGTGGCGCTGTGTTGGTCTGCTTCGCCGCACTACACCCTGAAACACGATACCAGTGCGGGATATAGCAGGAAGCCCCCTTAAAATATTACGCGGTCTTTGACAGCGCTGGCACGAAGAACGTAGACGGCGATTTCGGTCGATATGCGACCATGGGTGTAGCAATAACGAGGCAATGTTTGATATGTATATTAGACACTGGGGAAGCCCTTTGTGACCTTGTTAGGTGATATAGGTCTGGTTCCGACGCGGGATTACAAAAAGAGAACAACACAAATAATGCTAGTAGTACTTATACTGTCCATGCATTAAAAAAATAAAATGGGCTCCAATCCACGATGAGAAAGTGGTTGGCCAGCGAAGCTGTGGTATCACCTGATCCGACACACCAATGTGACGTAGCCTCGAACGATTGAGAAATGCCCTACGTGAAGTGATTGATAGCGACACCATTAAATAGGTACGACGGCATTCAGATTACAGACGTTGCTGTTCCTTTCGTCGCTCTTCGTATTCGCGCTCGCTGCTCTTTAAGCTTCCTAACGGTGCCTCGCTTGTTTTGGGCTGGAACCGCTGCGTCCTGCCTAGTCTGAGTCCGACGCCGTTGTGCACACTGACGTTGCTGATCCCTTTGCCGCCGATTGTGATCCCGCTGGCACTTCGGGAGCCATAAATATGCGTGGCCTTCCGATAGCCCTATGACAGCACTAGTAAAATCAGTTGCTAGGCAGGTTCTTCTTTTACATGTAAGTGTAGCGACGTCATTCTCTGCTTCGTGAGCTTCACAGCAACTGCAGCTTATGCAATCGTAACCTTTACCGGAGATTCATGCGGCGAGCGCTACGTGCTTCGGATTGTTCCGACGCGCCTGATCATCTATCATGTGGTTTTTACACTTTTGTGCTTTTCTTTATTGCAACCAATACTGGGCTGTGCCTTGCATGCGTAATTATAATGGAGATAGGAACTTTTCGCTTCAGTTCGTGGAATGGTAGTCTGTCGACTGTTCTGTCGACGGAGACGAAGAAGTCCCGGCATCCGAGTCGTATACAGCTTCACTGTAAAAAGTATCCTCGTTTTGAGAACATGTTGAAATCTTCGTGAAGCGAATCTTTTGTCAAGGGGGCAATCAAATCCTACGGAAATAAATCTACTGCGCGCAATTATATTTATTTTCTAGCTGTACAACCGATAACCTCACTAATATTTACGTGTATGTTCCGCATGGATTCCTGACTTAATTTCATGCAGTGTTTGTTCATTCACTGCACGCCTTATAGGGTGCGTAGAAATGCAAACAATGAATCAGGCAGACGCAAAGTATGTAACGACTGTGGCGACTTTGAGGCTGAAAGGGTAGTGGCGATGAAAATGGTACACAGACGTCAGTGCCATGCCTCTCTCTCTCTCTCTATATATATATATATATATATATACACACACCAGTAAAGATAAATTCTCCAGACTACTTTTCCAACGCAAAGAACGTGAGCGATGCTACTAGTTAAACAGAACAAGCATTTAATTTCAATAGTCGCTATAGGGGGACCGATCTTCATCAGGGTTCACCAAAAAATGCCACTTCAGCACTGATAGGTCAGACATCAGACCGCGTGACCGGTCGTTCTTTCGTGCATCAAACTGAAAGGGACAGTGGTAACAGTGATAAACACTTTCTAGGTGCTTTTGCAGATTTGCAGGAACCTTATTGGCAAAGATCGTTGCCAATATGCCGTGGGGCAAATGGGGAGGCGTACACGACAGAGAGTAGCAAACTTTTATGGGCAGCAGAAAGAGAGTGTTATACTACAGGTTAGCTAATAAGCTGTCTGGATTGGAAGCCGAAGCAATATTCATGCTCGCTTCGTTGGGTAGAGCTCCTCGACAGAGGTTCGAGCGCATATCAAGGGATACATTTATGCAGGCCTAACCGGCCGCATTTGAGAGAGAGCAATCATTTATTCAGCGAACCCCGCTTCGTCATTGCAGGACCTCACAGAGAAAATCAATCGAGAAAAATGATCCGCAAAGACAGACGATCTCGTTTATCATCGCACTTTTTGAACAGCTGGGAAGCGTCAGGAATTGGCATTGCCTCAAAAAACCATTGCCTGTGTGCGGCCAGCACGCACATTTCTGAGTACTCAAAGATCGGCGGCCGGTCAACCCCGTAACCGAGCGAGGCTCGCTGCACCAGACGGCTGCCTTAAGAGCAGACGATACCGCTCCATCTATTGATTCACAGGCCTCTGGAAGAAACGTGAGAGTTAGTAACACGTTTAACACGACTATTTTTTTGTCTATCACTATCCCTCGATTATTACTGGAGGATCATTACTCTTCGCGTGCGCGTTTATCTAGCACGGGGAGCTCGCGGCACTTGCGTTTGAGAACATCCCGAGCGGCAAACATAGCCCCGAGGCAAATAGTCTAGCCTAAAGGACGAAGCAATGACGTCGATAGCAAGGTTTCTTATCGCGTTTGGAGCCCTCTAACGGTGTTGCAACTGTATGGGAGTGCTGCGGGGCTCCAAGGGGAACGCAAGGCAACTTAGGCTGCTTAG
Organism: Dermacentor variabilis; assembly: GCF_050947875.1. Classification (NCBI taxonomy): domain Eukaryota; kingdom Metazoa; phylum Arthropoda; class Arachnida; order Ixodida; family Ixodidae; genus Dermacentor; species Dermacentor variabilis. The sequence goes on from NC_134576.1 coordinate 113,362,171, forward strand.
GAGGAATGGCACCATGGCAGCTACCCAGGTGTCTCGCAAAACTGGTTCGATTAGTAGTGCCGCCAGTGACGTTGTAGGCGAATGTTCCGGGTAATTGTGGGAGGTTATCGCATTACCGTTTCTCATCATTTATTTATCGCACACGTCTAAATTTACGGATCGCAGCCGACGAGCTCACGATGCCTGTCCACGGGGAACGAATTTTTAGGATGGCACAAGATTTGAGATGTTCGTTCCCAAAGTGTGCGACGAACTACAAGGGCGTTCCGGTAACATCTGCGCTTGAATGGGTAAAACGGCGCTTTGTTACAAAAAATTTTAATGAATAAAGGCGAATTTTTATCGCAAGGTTAGCGGTGTAGATCTGAAAACATGTGCGTTCCTTAGAATTCGTCGCAAGCACACACGACTCGCCGACTGCACTTCGCAAGTGGCTATAGGTGCAGTGAATAATTAAAGTATTAATCAGTAAGTTTTTGTTAATTAGTCCATTCTGCTTTTCGATTTCTCGCTTGAGTAATGTCCGCTCCATTCAGCTTTCAGCTCGAGGACTACAATTACGCTATCTGCCACAGGTGACCTTTCAAATGTTTCAGCATGATAAAAAAAAAAAACACGTATATTGACAGGTTGTCGTAATGGTGAGGACTTCCATTCTGCAGGACGTGGGTTAATCCTTCACTGGGCAGACTTGTGCCCAGGAAAACGAGTAATAATCGGAGCACTGCGAGGGCGCCGAGCACGATCGACAGTCGTCTAGAATTTATTGAAGGGCAAAGTGCGTCGGTTGCTTATGCATCACCCGTCGTATATTCCAGCGACATCGCTGGCGCCCACGCGCGTTCTAGGATGTACACTACTACTCGCTTCGCCCACGCAATCTCATTACGTAATTATATTGAATTGGCGACAGCGTCCGAGAAAGTTGTGAACCACGAAGGTGCGTCTTGCGCCGAGCGATGCCTTGGTAACGGTTGTTAGCTGGTAAAATGCGCAAGAAATTTTTGATGCGCAGCAAATGTAGCCGGCGTAGCCCTATTTCTTCAGTACATAGAAACAAACCTGCATGGTTTATTGTACTTAGGAATACATTCTATAGAACTTGCCTCTGGCATGTCGTTCTAAATCGTCCAGAATAATAAACGCCTCTGATGTGCCACTCCTGTATTAGCACAAGACCTATAGCACAATATACATCGTCCGTGCGCGGGACAGATGTGAATTTCTACGCATATGCTCGCTCTCACGCGCATGTGTTTAGCTTTTTAAGATGGCGTGGCCCCTAGATTCGGCGAATTTAGCGACCGGCTTGTTGCCGTGTTAAAGGCCCAGGTTAAACTAATTATGTGAAGTTTTCTATCACTATCGCGGTTATACGGACATTGCAGGTGCGTTCGCACCACCGTCGTGCTAGAGTCGTGGTATCGAATCTCCTTTCGCGGACCGGGCGTGACTGACGTCTCCAGAGACGCGCAGTGAGTGCGGCTGCAAAGATTTTAAAAAAGTGGCTCATGGTATAACGTCGGCTAAACGCAAACTATTGCGCGCTAGCACCGTTAACCCGTTTCGCATAGTTTTTACTGGCTTATCGTTGTTTTGCATGATTTTCTTGTTTCACCGTCGGCTCCTCATAGCTTGAACGTTGTCGTCTGCGTGCCGCTGTCCCTATCCGGGAGTTTCGTTAGCCCGCGCGTTTTTGTTTTTTTTCGTGGCCTCGGCATCAGCGTCGTGACGGCGTTCCCTCACGGGCAGGAGTTTCATTTGCACGTTTGGGACATTTCCTCGACCTGTCTGCTTCCAACTTTTCTCATTCACTACAGTCTCAGCATCAGTGGACGCGCGTTCACGTTGTCGTTTCAGCCGTAGTCGTGCGTTCCGCGTCGACTAACCCAGATGGACCCAACGCCTCATCCATAGGCTATCTCTGAAGAACTGCGGCATGACTTGTTCGTACGCGCTGGTAAACTATCTATGAGACGAGAGGAGACGCGCACAGCGCTTTCCCCCCAAGCGGCCGCAGCTGCGGCCGTGTGTGGCTTCCCATTGGCTGCAGCTGTCGCGGCACGCGCGCTCTGATTGGTTGCGCCGGGTGAGGCCGGAGCGCGTCATTGGCTGCAGGTGGTTACCGCCCTCCAAAGTATGACGTACCTACTCCTTGCCTCCTCGCCACCACCTTGCGGCGCTGCTGTTGGATTTTCACGGTGCACCGACGTCAGGCGCCCGGAACGCTTGCGGCCTAAGGTCCCTGAATAAAACTGAAGGCAGCGGAACTTGTACTTCATTTGCCAATAACGCGTATGCATGGACGAAAGTTACATATTGAATTGGTTTCTGTCAATGAGCACTTTCCTTCTTTGCGCAGTTCCAAGCCAACATGACCCAACAAATTTGTGCTCTGCTTTATCCTGCCGAGACGGCGTAGCGGAGAAAGCCCTACTCAAAATAATAAAAAATCATTCGCACTGGTAGTGAGCGGCCTGTCCTCGCAAAATAACAAAAGCGCCTAAGAAAAGCATGGCCTGACCAAGCTGCGCACTCTCATTACTACAACAATAACACGCGTTGCGTTTCTAGCACGATATATGAAAGAACACGGCCTACGCACTCCATAGATTCGTAAACCTGTTGACGATAGCGCGATCAGGAAAACAAATCTGAACGAGCACCGAGAATAGCACCCGTGCATAAGCTTACCGGTGCCTGAGCTACCCCATCAACAAAGAAAAGAAAGCTCAGAAGTGTAGACCGTTGGGCCAGTTGGTGCATCATGTAGAGTCGTTGAGCGGAAATACGGGCGGGAAGAAACGGATTGAGCAGGACAGATGCTCACTGACAACTGAAGTTTAATGAAAGGTTTTCAGGGAGCGAAGTCTATCGCACGCACACTCAGAAGGCTGATACAGAGCTCAAGCATAATCACATGCAAAAAATACTAACGCCAAAGGAGATATCTCGTTTCTTTATCCGTCAAGGCAACTGACGGGACACCGTCACACGTGGCATATTGTGCAATTATCTGGCCAGCCTCAGTAATTTCTCTCGCCAGTCTGTCATTACACTTGCTTAAAATGGATGCATTTCAAAGTAGTGGAGTGCAACCGCAATCTTTGATGTGTGCAGATAGGTGCATACCACCCGCAGCAGCCTTTAAAGACGCCGAGTGCTCCCTGAGTCGTTCGTATATACATAGACCATACATATACATAGCATGACCTCGCGAGCCTACAGGGGGCTGTGAAAACTACGCCCACCTCATGCTTGCGTCCAACTTTCTTGAGGCTGTGCGGAACTGCATTTATGTAAGGCATCACTACAACCTTTTTTTGGTTTATGCTAATACTGTATGGTTGCAACCGTTGCCATTTCGCGCTTCTTTAAAAGCGAGAAAAGTGTATATTAAATGGGACGGCCATGTTTTTTTTTGGAATGCTTATCACACTCCAAGAAATGCCTTCTACCTTATGACTCCTAACACACCAAGCTCGTTAAAGGAGGAATCGCCTTGTCGTGCCTGAATGCGGCTTTGAGAAAGTCCTGTTTGCACAAGGTCGAGCACAGCTTCAGTTTGCAGGTGTCACGTCTCGAAAGGTCCAGCTGTCCCTCCAGTCTTTTGATTTTTGTAGGTGATTAGCTTTTAAAGAAGCTCGAAATGGCCACCGCCGCAAGCGCATAGGAAAAGCGGAACCCAAAAACGGTTGTGGTGATGCCTTACACACATGCAGTTTCGCACAACCTCAAGAAAGTAGGGCGCAAGCATGAGGTGGAGGTAGTTTTCAGAGCCCCCTGTAAGCTCACGAAGTTGTGCTCTCTAATATGAAATCGGAGCGAAAAGAAAAGTGAAAGAAATGCATGTGAGAAGAGACATGTAAACTCCCTGGTGGCTTTTGCCACTGAGGTTGTTTACCAGATTCCGCTCCGCTTCGGTAAAGTTTACATTGGCCAAACGGGTCGATGTATGAACGGCCAACTCAGGGAGCACTCGACATCTTTAAAGGCAGCTGCGGATGGTATGCACCTACCTGCACACATCAAAGTTTGCGGTTGCACTCAGCTACATTGAAATGCATCCATTTTAAACAAGTGTAATGACAGACTGGCGAGAGAAATTATTGAGGCTGGCCAGATATACGCACAATCTGGCGCGTGTGTCAGTGCCCCGTCAGTTTTCTTGACAAATAAAGAAATTAGATATCTCCTTTGGCGTTAGTATTTTTTGCATGGGATTATGCTTGAGCTCTGTATGAGCCTTCTGACTGTGCGTGCGCTAGACTTCGCTCCCTAAAAAACATTTCATTAAACTTCAGCTGTAAGTGAGCGTCTGTCCAGTCCACTCCGTTTCTTCCCGTCCGCATTTCCGCTCAACGACACTACATAAAAGAACAGAAGCTACGTTCATACACGTTTGCACCTCCAGCACCCTTTAAATTAATCCCTGATATGAAACAAAACAAAAACTGAGTTTTTCAATGACGCGGTTAGCCACGAAACTTAGCCAAAACATCCGAAATCTATTACGAAAGCTTGGGGGCGGAAACTTGACGGCCAACTGTCATTGTGGTGACTGCGTTGAGACGCGGAAAAGACGAAAAAATAAAGAAAAGGGCGCCAGAAATACCACGTGACGGCGCTAGACCAATTGGTAGACGCAGACTCTTCTCTCGCAGCAAAGGTGGTGCCAAGATAAAAGCATGTCGCTAACTTTTAGTTTTATTCAGGCCCTTTATTGCGGCTTGCATTTCCTTGTCGTGCCAGCATTGTGAGATGTCCGGCACTTCCTTCGCCGGTTGCCTCCCGTCAGATTGTCGCAAGCGCGTATTTTAACCTGTCAGCGTTAAGGAGCTCGTGTCGCAGAAAAGCCGGTGTCATTAGTGTCGGCGGCGTTGGCCGTGAGCGAAAAATCCCGGGAGGCGATTCATAAATAAGAAAACAACTTGCAAGATGGGCTGGGTGGAAATCGAACCAGGGTCTCCGGAGTGTGAGACGGCGACGCTACCACTCAGCCAGGACTTTTTTTTTATTAGTACACTCAACCAGGACTTCGATCGTTCAAAGCTTCAGCAAGGACTTCGATCGTTCAAAGCGGGACAAAAGCACCTCTAGTGAATGCGGTGTTGCCTCAGAAACGTGCCATAGGAAGTTATACTGCGGTGTATATCAGTAATTGTGAGCATGTAAATTACAGAAGTCACAGTTACACGAGTAGCAAAGTACGTTTCCGCTGCATTTCTTCTGCGCTCTGCGCACACGCAGAGCCATCTTGCGGTGAACACAGAAGACCCCCTCCTCGCAATGTACGGCGCTGCCCCGACACATGGCACGCCACTCGCCCGCGACACGCGGCTCCTCTTTCCGCTCACAGCGCGACTCCTTGGTGCAGCGTCCGATGCGAGATGCCTCTGACGTGATTGCTGCGCCGTAGCGCGTCTGGTGGGAAAGCGTCTCCTGCGATGTGTGCCGTGCTGCTGGTGAGGAGTCATGCATCTGCGTGGTGCTCCCAAGCGAGATAGAGGACGATCCCGTCGAGGCGTCAGCCCCATGATCGCGTCCGCCTTCATGGAGCGTCACGGCCCGGCTGTCCGTGCGGATCACAACGTTTGGCTTGCGTAGATCGTTTTGAGTGGGCGGTGCGAACGGGGTGCGATAACGCTATCGCGTTCCACTCTTGAAGGCGAAGCTTAAGCGTCCTCCAATTTTTTTTAGCACTGTCCGAATAACTACAGCGCGATGCCAAACCTTGCTAGCCCTTTCAAAACATCGCATTCGCATCGCATCGCCAATATTTATTTATTTTGTTAGTACGCTAGAGAAAATTTAACTGGTCAATATGCAAGGCCTTCATGCTTTTTTACACAAGCGCATTTCCCGAAGATCAAGCAAGGATGTTGATTGTTCGCCCTAATTTGTTACCATAGAAACGGTTTAGGTCCCTGTTCAACAGTCAGCCGTCATCAGAAATCGAAAAAAAAGTCATGTCCCGACACGGTGGGGCTTATATTTCCTGATTGAATATCTGCTCTTCTTGCCTCCCTGCCAAAAGTCAGTCCTATCGTATACTTTCGCTTTCCTTCGTCTTACTACGGCTACAGTGTTCGGGCATTACCTCGTAAGTCTCACAGCGATTAGCTTTCAATGTTGAGGGATGAAGGCCTGGCCCCCGACGTGAGCCTGTCCCTTCGGCAATAGATAAGTGGTTCTGTCTGGAGGCTTGCCAAGCCAGTTGCTAAGTAATGTTCTACGCTTTGTAGGCGGGCCTACAAACGCTACAGTTTACCGCACGTCTTGGTTCACACGAGCGCCTAATGCACGAAAGAAGACACGCTCACCGCCAAGCGCTCGGTAACGGACACGACATTTGATTTCATTGACTGACAAACCACTATGGAGTTCGCCCTCGGCTCGTTGAGGGAGTCCTAGCTTGGCCCTCGGACTCCAAACGATGAATAGTGTATGTTGCCTGAAGCCACGCGAATACGCGCAAGTTCCAAGGTGAGCTACCTGCGTGTTACCGTAAGCTAGGCCTTCATTTCCCGATACCTACGGCCAATTCGCAAAGAATACCACAGAGATAGCATCCTAACTTCGCTGCTAAAGTGACATTGAACAATAGCGAATGTCAAAAACAACGCCCGCTCCCCGTGAAGGCGGTTAATAGGTAAAGATTAGCTTCCCGTTTGGTCTGAAGCGGGCAGGATTGACATCATCGTGTCGGCAGTTGACGCAGCTTTCACGGAACGGATGTCCGCGGGAGGCCTTGGCAAAAAAAAAAAAAAAAAATCACTTCTGGGGAAAACCTGTTGCAGCTTTAAAAAAAATCAGATTGAGGCGTACTTACGCTAACACTGCTCGTAAAATTAAATGGGAACAAATCGTGATGTTCGATATCTTACTTGCGAAGGCACCTTACTAATTGCAAACAGTACTTAAGAAAAGAATGCTTCGTGAATTCGACTCCTAACTGCTCTTTGCCCCTGCCACGTTTGCTAAAGACATGTCCTTGGCTTGGGCTGGCTGGGGATGTTATGTTACGACGAAATTCACCCTGAGAACTTCTGAGCGCATTGTAAGTTTCTGTAACGCATTGCGTGAGCACATACGTTCTATGGATCGCTGACCTAAATCATACACGACCCGCCGTGGTTGCTCAGTGGCTATGGTGTTGGGCTGCTGAGCACGAGGTCGCGGGATCGAATCCCGGCCACGGCGGCCGCATTTCGATGGGGGCGAAATGGGAAAACACCCGTGTGCTTAGATTTAGGTGCAGGTTAAAGAACCCCAGGTGGTCGAAATTTCCGGAGTCCTCCACTACGGCGTGCCTCATAATCAGAAAGTGGTTTTGGCACGTAAAACCCCAAATATTAATTATTAAACACATACACGCTTTTGTGTCGCATTTTGCCATTCGCAAGACAGTTAGTTTCGAGTCTGTGCTCATAGTCAAAGTGCAACTTCTCAGCTTCCTAGCAACCATGGCGAACACGGTATACACGTACGCCGCGGTATATCCTCGAGAACGGAGGGAAAAAGAACAAAGAGTCGTCGCGGCAGTAATAGGCTCGGACTATAGGGAAATCGCTTGCGCGTCGGCACGGGATTGTACGGTAACCGAGGGAGAGGAAATGGCTGTTGCTCTAGCAGCTGTGGAGGGCTACCGCACAAATAGATCCCTTATAATTCTAACAGACTCCAAGGAAGCCTGCCGAAACTACATTAACGGCAGAATCGGTCTAAAAGCGCTCCAAATCTTCCTCCGCGCTGGCCAACAGAATAAACGCATTAAACACACCATCTTTTGGGTACCGGGGCACATTGAGATTGAGGGCAACCAAAGGGTAGATAGGATCGCTCGCGAGCATACAAACCGAGCGGACCTAAACAGAGATCCTGAGGACTTCATGACAGTGATCCCAACGTACTCTGACATACTAAATTACCATAGAGGGACGAGGATCAGATATCCCCCGCCTCACAGTACACTCACTCAAGAACAGGCAGTTTACTGGCGAAAGCTGCAGACAGGAACTTTCCCAAATTTACAACAACTATACAAAATGTTCCCAGGTCAATACAGGGACACATGCCCGTGGTGTGGCGCAATACCCACACTTTATCACATCACATGGGGGTGCAATACGAATAAGGCATTCCACAAAATAGAAAATCCGAGTGCGGAGCAGTGGGAGAGCGTGCTCTCCAGCGGCGACCCTAGCCTCGAACGGAGGCTGGTGGATCATGCCCGACGAGCAGCCACGCTCAGTGGTGCCCTGGAATAGGGGCGCCAACCATGCAGGCCGGAGATCTTCATCAACCAATAGAAGATCAAGACATCCGGCCCGACCGCTGAATTACTCTTTCTAGGGCAATAAAGTTTACTTCCTCCTTCCTCCTGCGCAGGCTGCATGACAGCGCCCACAGAAACAGTCAGTTCTGCGTTGTTCGTATGTGTGTGCGTTGTTTTTTTTGTTTTTTCATTCCGTTTTCCTTTTTTACATATCGCATCTTTTTTCTCCTCCCCCGGTACAATGTAGCCAACTGCATCTCTGGGTAATCTCCTTCTTCTGCCTTTGTCTTTTTCTCTCTCAGCTCCCTACCCCGATTCCTGGCCACAGAGGTCGTTTGAATTCACTTGCCAAGTTCTTGAGACTCGTGTCTCCTTGGCACGGCGACACGCCGAAACATCGCTACGAAGGGAAGGTTTATTTCTTTATCAATCAAGCATATTCTTAGATTAAAGAGTTTTGAAACTTTTAACACTGAAACAATGTACAGAATTTCCATTTATTATTTGATCTAAAATTGTGGAGTAAAGTGGACACACACAGAGACTAGAAGCAGACAGGACGAGCGCAATTCGAGATCGTGTTACCGTGCCAACTTTCCCAACTTTCTATCCTTTTGTATTATTTGATATCCTAACCAAAACCAATACTTTCAATTGAGGCACACATTCAGTTTCGAAAATTTCAAAGAACTCTACAAAACATAACACCGAGAAAAACCCAACAGGTGGCATAAATTGTACCCACAGTTGACTTCATTTACATATCGGCAGCAGTCAATCACTGCTTTATGAGTCTACTCGATTTATGCAGCAAGGATGAACGACCCTGACGCTGGTCGCGCATTTCTTTTATTCAACCGCATCAAAGACACTTCCTCATAATTCAAAACAGAGAAAAAGAGAACAGATATTTCTCAAATTTGTAAAGCAAAATATGTACCATGAGGTAATTAGTTAAAAAATAATCAGCGATGTATAGTTCATTTGTAATTATACGTTTCAGTATTTTGCACAAGAAATGTCTGCCTCTTCGAGAAGATCAGGTGCGGTTTGCACGAACATTTAATAACGGAACTAACAACGAATTTAAGAACGCGTTCTTAGATGTTTCATTGACAATGCCTGTTCCGCGCAAGAACGCGTTCTTAAAGTCTTTATTATTTTCGTTATTAAATGTTCGTGCAAGCCACCCCAGATCATGGGCTCATATCATCATGGATCATGGATCATGGACTCACAGGTAATATAAAAACTTTTGAAAGTGTTTGCTGAAACGCCCGGTATTAACGTAAAAAAAGCGTTGACGCTTTCACTCAACGTGGTAGCTTAGCAGCGTGAGGGTGGAGCTGCTAATCTCGAATTTCGAAGCTTCGATGCCGGCTGCAGCATCCGCTTTTTGATAGGGGCGAAATGCAGAAGCAGTCGTGTACTTCTGGGTGGATGTTATACAGCCCCTGGTGGTCAAAATAGTTTCTGAGTCCCCCTACAGCGTGACTAATAACCAAATCATGGTTTTGGCACGTGAGAATGCTGAGCTTTGATGCGTTCTTATTTTTGAGTTAATTCACGCGCTTCTTATTGTGGCTATCTATCTACCTATCTACGAATGCCTCTTAGCGTTTTCCCACCTCCCTGGGTCACTGGGTAGTCCGTGGTCGAATGGGTAGCGCCACGGGCAGGTGTGCCGAGGGAACAGGGTTTGAATCCAACCGTCGGTACAACGTGGTTCGCTGATTATGTGCAAGGTCTAGACGTGCGTCGCCCTTAAACAACCATATTTCGCGCCTACATGGGTCGCTGTGACTACGGAACTTGGCAGGTGCCGCAGTTTGATGAAACTCTTTGACACCGACATGGACCACTGGGCATGGACCACACCCCATTGTGCTGGTCTTAAATGAAACTCTTCGACGCCAGCTTGGGTCAATCAGTATGTGCCAGCAGTTGTGTGCCACTCAATGAGCGTCTTTCGCGCCAATTTGGGAAACTATAGGTATGTTTACACAGGGGAATGCGCCGCTCTACAATGAGAAAAAAAAGATCCTACAAATTTCTGTGTTGCTAAGCGAAATCGAACTAACGTCGCAAGCGTTACCACGTCGCAAGCGTTACCAAGGTTACCGTCCCCAAGGACGGTAACCCGAAACTTCAGCAAGCTGCGCCACCAATGCACCAGGTGCGTGTCGCTTTTCAATGAACGTCTTTCCCGCCAACGCATCGGCGTGCTGCGCCATGAACGCTCTGGGTGTGTGCTGCTCCTGAATGGACACCTCGCCAACTTGGGCCACTGAACCCCGTATTCAGAATTGCAACTAAAGTCGAAGCCCATGCTCGACTTGATTTAGATGACGCCTTGCGCTAACGTGCCCAAAGACGCTCACTGCGTTTCCTTCAGCGCGTTCACAATAGGCGTCACTTAGATCAAGTTAAGCATGGGTTTCAACTTAAGCTGCATTGCTGAACACGGGGGTGAGTATGTGCCACTGGGTTTGCGGCAAGCGAGAGAACAATTCTCGCCATTCGCAGGCACCGGTGAACCGCGCCTTTAGTCTCGGAAGCCATTCGCGCACTTCTCCGCATCGCCGCTAGGTGGTACAGCGCGTCCAGAAAGAAGCGCGAGAGAAAGAGTCCGGCTGCAGCACGAAGCGTTTCTCGGCGTTCGCACGCAACGACGTGCCATGCATTTCGGAGCTATACGTGCAGGCTTCGTGGTGGCGCCACGAGATTGCGCCACTTGTTCTTAAGAAAGTGTGACAAAGGTGAGCCACTCCAGTACACGGCTCATTCATAACTCGTTTCAACAGTGGCAGTACGTTGTTTTGCTATGATGACTCAATGCTGAGTGCATTACCGTCGACATTTTAGCAATACGGACACTTGCATGGGCGACACAGGCGCTCACTGACAAAGCCGAATCACTTTCCGGATATGCCAGCTTTTGAATCGGAGAGTACGGTATACAACGCACCACAGGCATCACAAAGAATTATGCTTCAAGACCGCACACGAACCGTACACATCGCTGACCACCACAGGCATAAATATCGTTCTTCGAACTGTCTATAGCTACGCTGCTTCCGTTTCAATATTTGCGTCCATCGTTTTGCCCTTACTATCAGAGGCCGTGAATGCCCCTTAAACGTGCACACCGCCATTCTGCCTGAGCGAGCTGGGAAGAAAATGGCGGATCGCTCTTGCCGCAAGTGCAAGAAGGAAGATGTAGCTTCGAAGATGCCGCTGAAGCAGACATATCGATGGACTTAAACCACGAGTTCTCAAGAGCGAGAAATTTCTTCTCACGAGCTTGTTCGTCTGATGTCCACGCCTGTTGCTGCTATTTCAACGCCCGGCTGGGATAGTAGAAACATCTACTAATAACAATAAAACGATGTTCACGAGAAGAGAACAAAGTCGAAGACAAAAACACATGTTTAATGCTTCTAGCGAAAAACAACAAGAAGACGCTATGTCGGCGGACGGAGCAAGGAACCTTAACTCTCGTACACGTTCGACGTCTTGCAAGCGTTTGAAGGAATCGTATTTGCGCTTTCGCGCAGGCGCATTTTTCTTCCCTCGTGGGAGCGCTTCCGTAAAGCGTCGCGTGCGTGGTCCCAAGACGGCGACAACGACAACAACGCGCGTCCTCCTAGTGTCGTCTCGTGCGCGAAGTTGCCGCACCGTGTTGCATATTTTCAAATTGTATTTCCTATCCTGGCTTTCGCGTCTCCGTGTCGTAAACTCCGCTAGGTTGCCTTCAATCGATCCGAGGTGCTGCCTGAACATTTACTTGTTTTCTAGCGCCAACACGACTGCTATGACAGCGAAAAACAAGGTCTGCATCCTTGTTTGTTTTTTGCAGCCTTCAATGCGCGAAAAAATATTCAACAAGCTTTTTTTATCAAAACAGTAACCTGCCGTGGTAGGTTGGTGGCTAAGCCGTTGAGTTGAGCCCGAGGTTGCCGGTTCGTTCTTGTCAGCGACGGCTCTATTCAAATGGAAGCGGAATGCAAAAAAAAACACTCGTGTGACATGATTTTGGTTCACGTGTGGTTGATACCGGGTGGTTGATACCTCCCACTACCAGAAGTCTGATAATCGTATAGTGGTTGCTGGCAAGTAAAACGCGAGAATGTATTAATTAATTTGTTTTTTAGGCTGCAGACGCGTATATTGCATTGGTTCGCTCATTGATCACTGCCGTGCATCCGCAGAAAAAATTGAGCAACAGCTATCGGAGAAAGATCCTGAAGTTTGAGGGACATCATCCCGCTAGATCTGCTGACACAGCCTGTCTGGACACTTATTTGTTAACTCTATTGGTTGACGGTATAAGGTGAGGTGTATTGGTGTTGCGACGCCTGGACGTGTGTGAGTGAACTCGGTAGGTGGCCTAGCCCAGCAAAACCACGCGACGGGATGAGACACAGAATGATTGATTCACTTTTCCTGCACCTATGTTCACAGCAACAGACACGCTGTGGTCAGCGTCTTATGAAGCGTTTCGCGTGCTGCAAAGCACTTTTGCGTAAGTATTCCGAGTCATGGACGGTGATCGCAGGTGAAGAGCGCGCGTGCGCCAGGGTCCCGAATTGACTGCGGTGCCGGGGGCGACTTCACCTTCCTGCTTTCACAGAGTTCGCTACTGCCGTGGGGCTTTAGTTGGCCGTGGTATATCAGTGGCGGAGGGTGCCGTCACGGACACTCGACAAAGAAAAAGAAAAAAGACGCTGATATCGGAATGATCCGTCCTGAGAAGGTGGCCGCCGAGCGATGGCGCTGTGCGGCCGATGCGAGGAACGCTCCTCGTGAGGCCGAGACTTCCGAGTTCACCTAACGTCCACCGCAATGCTTGCGTCGTTGTGAGAAACTTAAAATATTAAAGCAGCCGAAGTAAATTACACATTAAGACCGTCGAGAAGAAGAAGAAGCTGAAGAAAGCGGACGTGCCCCGCATCGGCTCCGTCTTTTTGAATGATTCTGCCGGCACTTTTGGCAGGACCACGCATTGAAGCTCATCATCGGATTCGTGAGGTTAACCCGAATCGGTGGACACCTTTGGACAAGGTCGGCCAGCATTTTTTGGACTTCTATAGCCTCTTTTCTGTGCATCGCAAGTGGGCGCCACGCTGGGCCTAACGCCACGTAGATCTAGCGAGCCCGCCAAGCCGGCATGGCCGATATGCGCATGGACGACGAACTCTCCTCGGAGACGGAAGACGGCGAGGAAAGAATGGGTTGGCAGGTGGTCACCAACCGAAGATCGCGATCTGCGAAAAAGACCTGGGGAGCTGGTGGAGCCGCCAATTTGATCCAAGAATCACAAGGAAAGGAGATCGCCAACAAAGGTGCTGCCGGGGCCGACAAGCTCAAACGCCGGATTGTGAAGGCGTCAAGAATGCCGCAACTGCCGGAGGAGCACAGGAAAATCATCGTTAGGCCTCGAGGAGGCCTCAACCTGAACAAGGTCAGCACAGCTATCGGAGAAGCGGTCGTCGAGGCAGCCGGGCTTACAGCAGACCAAGCGAAGGAAGACATCGTCTGCCCCAACTTCACACAGAATATTGTGGTGGTTAGTACACCGGACTCCTCTCATGCTGAAAGGTATGTGAGAATCAAGTCCATTACGATCATGGAGGCAGAATATGAAGTGAGTGCTTATGAAACAGCCCCCCACTCTACGTGCAAGGGGGTTATTAGAAGAGTGAACCTCAATGACAGTCAGAGTGTGATCACGAAAAAGATTGTGCATGAATACAACCCAACGGCGTTGGCTGCACAACGTATCAAAGCTACGGGATCGGTTATTGTGCTTTTCGACGGATTCAGGGTGCCCAACTTCATCAAATATGGGTCAACCCTCGTGAGGTGCTATCTGTACAGGAAGCAATTTGACGTATGTTACGCATGTGGAAGAATCGGACACAGATCAGACGTTTGTCCAACACCTGATGTTGTGCAGTGCAGGGGATGTGGTATGCAAGACCCAGGTGAGGCTCATATCTGCTCTCCCAAATGCAAGTTCTGCGGTGAAGATCACCCCACAGGTGACAGGGCTTGCAAGCAGCGGTACCAAATACCATATGTAGTAAGAATAAGAAGAAGACAACGCTCCAAAGTGGAGACCGAGATGGAATCGGCCCAACCGACAAAGGCAACCCCTCCAGGCGCCGGAAGGCGCTCACGCTCCAGAAGCACATCAAGATCAAGACAGCGCTCAACATCGAGGGGACGAAACCGTTCCAGGTCTCGGGAGGCGCAGGTGCGCTTCAAGGAGCAGGAGCTGAAGACAAACAAGAAAAAGGAGCCAGGAGCGACCTGGGCCGAGAAAGTCAAAGGTACTGTGAAAGTCACAGATGCGCTAGCCTCGCAGGAACAAAGTAATGATGCCAGAGTAGAACAGCTGATCAGAGAGGTTATATCACTAAAGAAAGCAAATGAAGAACTTAAGCAGCAGATTCAGGAAATGAAAAAAGGGTTGAGGACAGAAAGCGGCAGTGTGGCAATAGCTAAGCCGGTGTGTAGAAGTAACAGCCAGGAAGAAGACACACCGGCGCCCAAAAAGAGAGCTGTAGTTCCGGAGGCAGAATCGATGTACTCGGTTCTGGCAGAGATTAGGAATGCGATTAGGGACCTAAAGGACACGGTAGACAGCGTTAACCTTAAGGTGGATAAAACATGGAAGTGGAAGTTAATAGCCGAGAAAAGGTTGAAAAGGCTAGAGGCCCAAGGAGAGGATGAAGAATATCTGCCCTTGGAAGCAGAAAGCGCTAGAATACCCCCAGGAGCGGTAGGTGGTACAGTCAAGCGAACAGTGACAGGGGGTAGCAAGTCAGGGGGCAGCGACAATAATAATGGATAATAGAAATAGACTTAGTGTGTGGCAGTGGAACTGCAGAGGATTTCAGCAAAAAAGAGCGTCACTAGCACAGATAATCAAAACGGTTGAAAATAGGCCGAAATTAATAATGTTGCAGGAAACTCTAGCGGAGGAGATCGGGCTGTCCGGCTTCAACTCGGTCTGCAAAGGCAAAGAACCAGGCAGAGGAATTGCCACCCTAATTGACAAGAAAATTCCCTACATAGAGCACGATCTAAAATTAGGGGCGAGTAAAATTGAATACATATTGATAGAAATGGTCCTAAAAAGGCACAGAGGTAAAGCGCAAAGCTTGTTCTGCCTCAACATATATAGCAGTCCCAGAGAGATGAGACAGAGCTTCAGAGCAATTTTTAATAAGGCCATGAGGGTAGCCAAAACTGCGCCACTCATAATAGGAGGGGACTTCAACGCCCCACACCAATCTTGGGGTTACCGCTGGAGTAGTAAAAAAGGGGAAGGAATCTGGCATCTCGCCACAGATTTAGGCCTTTCTCTTATCACGGACCCAGCCTTTCCTACCAGGTGTGGCAGTTCCACGTGTAGGGACACTACCCCGGACTTATCCTTCACTTATAACTTACCCAGGGCAGACTGGATCAACTCTGGTACGGACCTAGGAAGCGACCATTACATACTACACATAATGGTCGAAACGACAGGGGGGGAGGTAAAGCATTTAACTTACATAGACTGGGAGCACTTTAGAAAAATCAGAAAAGACAGAGCAGACACAGATAGAAAGGGGCGCATCACACTACAAGAGTGGGTGGGTCAACTTAGGGACGACTTGAATGCAGCAACTAAGGCTATAGAGACAGAGGAAGAGGTTGAACAAATTGATAGTAGATTGGCGCATTTGATTGAAGCCAAGCAATCGATTTTACAAAGATGGAAATCACAACGCCTAAACAGGAGACTTAGAAAACGAATTGCTCAGCTCAATAAAAGTATAGAAGAACACGCACGATATTTGCAGAAACAAAAATGGGATGAGGTGTGTAAATGTCTAGACGGAAGGATAAAACGTGGAGGCAATTGGAGTCTGCTCAGGCATCTGCTCAACGAAAAAGGCACTAAATCGAATAGACGTACGGCAGTGGCGAAACTGGTACACCAGGAGAGTCAGACTGCAAGCGCAGAGAGCATAATGGAGCGATTGGCTACTAAATACTTGCCTCTCAGGAAAGAAGATGAGGATGTGAGTTATCCCGATTACTTAGGGGTAGAATGCAAATATATGGATCAGGAATTCACCGAAAGTGAGGTACGCACGGCACTGTATGATCTGAATAGTAGGTCAGCAGCTGGCCCGGATGGCATCTCTAACAGATTGCTTAAGAATTTGGACGACGATTCAATAAAATATCTGACCACATACATTAATGACCTATGGAAAAATGGGGTATATCCAGAAGAATGGAGGACGGCCAGTACTATCTTAATACCAAAGCCGGGCAAGCAACTCAACTTGGATAATCTGAGGCCAATTTCGTTAACATCATGTCTAGGGAAGACAATGGAGCATGTCATACTGAACAGGTTAACGAAATATGTGGAGGACAATGACATCCTACCGTACAATCTGATTGGTTTCAGATCAGGCTTGTCCACACAAGATGCCATGTTGTTAATCAAACATCAACTGCTATTAGCTAAACCAAAAAACACTCGAGCTCTCTTGGGGTTGGATGTCGAAAAAGCTTTTGACAGAATTAAGCATAGAGCAATACTTGAAGTGATTTCCGAACTGGGATTGGGGAGAAAACTCTACGAAGTGGTCAAAACCTTTCTTGGCAATCGTTCAGCTCACCTTAGATTCGGGGATATTAAATCAAAGAAGATGGATCTCGGTGACAGAGGGACGCCACAAGGGTCGGTCTTGTCACCTATGCTTTTCAACCTGGCCATGTCAAAAGTGGCAAAGGGACTAAAAGGGATAGAGGGCATTCACTTTACCATTTATGCAGACGATGTGACTATATGGACCGCTGAAGGAAGTATGGGACTTGTGGAAAGCAGACTTCAGAAGAGCATTTATGAGGTAGAGTCTATTTTAGAAGGCATGGGACTCAAATGCTCTGCTAATAAGTCTGAACTCCTTGTACTCAAGAACAGAAGAAGGGGTAGAAAACCGAGGGGATACGTTCCCGAGGAAGAACCCAGGTTATTACTGACCACGAAGGCAGGCGAATCTATTAAGCAAGTAGAATCCATTAGAGTCTTAGGGTTATTCCTGGAGGCAAACGGGGCAAATGGAAGAACAATACGACACATCACAAGCAAGACTGTGGAGGTAATAAGACTGCTAAGGAGAATCACTAACAGACACAGAGGGCTGGGAGAGGAGAGCGCCATGAGACTGGTCCACGCTTTCGCCTTGTGTCACTTCTCATATGTAGCTGGGATGCTCACTTGGCCACAGACAGAGATAAACAAGTTGAACAGATTAATTAAAAGGCTAGTCAAAACAACAGTGGGGTTACCGATTAACACTCCAGATAACAAATTAATGAAACTCGGGCTCCACAACACAATAGCCGAGATAATTGAAGCTCAGCAAATTGCCCACAGAGAGAGGCTCTCTGGAACAAGGCCAGGTAGAGCAATACTAGAAGAGGTAGGATGGTGCCCAACCGAATCCAAAATTTCAGGTGAAGGCACAGTAGAACTAAAAGATAGCATAAGAAAGGTAATCAAGACGACTCCTTTCCCCAGAAATATGCACCCGGTGCACAACCTGGAAAGACGAAAGGCAAGGGCCAAAGCTCTCCTGCAAGAGATAGAACACGACAGAGAACATGCGGCATTTGTAGATGCTGCGTGGGTCAGAGGAAAGAAAGCCTTTACGGCAGTAGTAGTAGATGCAGATGGTCTCACTCGGGATGCTATTACAATCATGACTAAAGACACGACAGTCGCGGAACAAGTAGCGATAGCATTGGCTTTAAGGAATAATAAGTGGACGAAAATTTACAGTGACTCTAAGATGGCTATTAGACACTTTACCAATGGCTTTGTAACCAAAAGGGCTGCCCAGCTGATCGGTGAGTTGGACAGCCAAGAGATCGAAATCCGCTGGTTTCCTGCGCACATGGGGTCTGTCGATCCATCTCGGAAGAATTTAAACGAGATGGCTAACGCAGCTGCACGAGGACTTACTATCCGTGCACTACGCGACCAGGACCTTAATAATATACAGGAGGAGAACAGGGACCAATTACTAACATATAATGAAATCACGAGGCATTATTACATCAACAGAAGGGAATTCCCAGTGCCACACGCTAAGCTCAATAGAGCTCAAGCGGTGACTCTGAGATTGTTGCAAACAGGAACTTATCCAAGTCCAAACTTTATTAACAAGATATATCCTGAAAGAGAGATACCAATCAATTGCGAGAAGTGTAATGGCATCATTACTCTGGATCACATGCTTTGGCAGTGTCCTGTGACTTTCACAGACTGTGACAAGGAGAGAGACTGGTGGCAGCGAGTCCTACACAGTGGAGGTCTTTTCGATCAAGTACAGGCCGTCCAGAAGGCCCATGATACGGCGGTAAGGTTAAACCTTACTGTCCCGACGTGGGAGCCGCCTGCGTCAACCTGAGGGTTGATCTTCAGGACATTAAATAAAGTTCATCATACCATCATACCATTAAGACCGTCGTCTCCTGTAAAGCGTGTTTTGCCTGTTATGCAGGTGCGTAGAAAGAAAAAGCATGCTGTAGCTCCTTGCTGTCAGTGTTTGTTGGCTTCTCATGGTATGACTAATAAACGTGAGGTCCCTCGGTTATCCCCATTTCTTCTCGTTTAAAGCAGGCAAAGGAAGATGTCAAGAATTCCTGATTATAATGTAACGCACGTATATATGAGTGCTATTTTCATTACGAAGAATCGATATTGAAACCGGGCCTAACTGATTTTCCTGTTTGTATATATGGCAAATTAGAAAGCAAAAAGCAAATCTGCCCCAACCCCTCTTCACCATCTCTCTCCCATTTCACTTCGTGCCTGGGAAATATTAGCTGAAAAAATGATCCTCTTGCTGAAATTAGTATTTAAATAATTGAAACATTCAAGAACTCTGCGTAGCAATCACTGAAACAATCTTAAGTGGCTAGTTTCTTCAGCCAGGGAAGTAAAGCTAAATTCTACAGACTGGTAAAATGAGAACGCTCCCATTTAGTGCTCCCAGTATTCTAGAAAACTGTCAACTTGTAAATGAAAAAAAAATATTGAGCCACCTAGCTAAACCTTCAATGGCGCCATACAACTAAAGAAATATCCCCTTTCGGTATACTGCGCCTTCTACGTTCTAAACTTCTCATAGATGACATAGCAGTGTACAGTAGACTACAAATTGTTTTATTCTTACTGGAGTATTTTATAAGTCCCCTTCAAAAATTAATCTTGAATTTTAGAGAACTGTATAGGATACCAATTTTGGCTCTCTCAACATCCTCAATACTTGCTTTTATTGATGAGTTTCTGTGGCTTCAAGCTGAGTTTTTTGAGATCCTAAATTTAAGATTTATTCCTAATCTAGAGCGTAAATTAAGGACCTGCTAGTAAAAAAGTAGGCTTCAAGAATTTTGTCTTATTAATGCAACAAACCTCATCGCAATGGCCTGATTGGTTTTTGAGTAAAAGAATTTAGTCGTTCTCTTGTACTCAGAGAGGAGTTCAGGACTAAGAGTCTCCTTCTAACGCCGTCGCCTCATCAGAGCGTTTCTTCCCACATACGCAATAGGTGCGAAATTTAGTTTTTTTTTCTTCAAATATTCGTTGCTCACGGTTCCTCAAGAGCTCTAAGACAAAAGAATGCACTTCTAATCGGCCTGGTATGACGCAAGATTTCGAAACACTAATAGAGACCACCATGAAGACGCCCGACGTTTTTTTTTCTTATCTAAAGAACACGTTTACCAGACCGCTGAAGCGAAACATTCTCGAAGGACTAAAGGAGAGTTGCGGCGGACACAATGAACTTCTCAGGAGGGGCATAAAACGCCGTTATGCTTCAGCGATTTCTAATCCGCGTCCTCCTGTACTCTCACCGGAGGAGCAGTATTTGCGCCCGGATGTATAACACTTCCTCATACCAGCTTCAAAGACGCCTAGTTCTTGGGTGATATAGAAAAAAAAGGCTGTGCTCATTACTACAATCGACGGGAAAAAACACAAAAGAAAAAATTGATGGATGACAAGGGCATGTGAAGCGCAATAATTAGCCATCTATATTCAGAACCGCCGGCGACTGCAACAGGACAACTGAACTGAAGGTAAAAAAAAAGAAACAAGCATAGCAAAAGTCATACCGTTAACACGCCGAAGATAACGTGAAAAAAGAAAAGTTAATGTGTCGTGGTGACTTTTCCAATTTCTATCAAAAAACTTGCGGAAAGTGTTCGCTTGGGCTAAGTGCCGTATAAGCGAGAAGTGAAGGAGGTAAGTAAAATAAAAGGTGAACGTTTATATTACCTTTTGTGGGGCGTTGTGGTACAGTCACAGATGCGAGGTCTGAATCGGAACGTTTAATGGATTTTCAATGCGCCCGAGCGGTCATTTAGGCTCAGAACACCACTGTTACCCTTCTGTCTAAAATCGGCAAAAAGTGTTTTTTTTATATGGATGTTGAAAGCTTAATGGGGACTAGGCAGGCACCATTTTGTTATAGTTACATAAATTTGAAGCAAGAGAAATACGTCATATTGTGGAAGTGCAGTAAATGCTAGGATTATTATTATTATTATTATTATTATTATTATTATTATTATTATTATTATTATTATTCGTTTCGAAAACATATAAACACATGACGGGAAAGGGAAAGCGAGCAGCAGGCTGGCAACAGTCGCTGGTAGGGGCCTAACGCCTGCCTAATTTTCAAAATCGAGGAGACAGAAACATAAAATTGGAAGATAGAAAGGAAGGGACGAAAATGAATAGAAAGAGCACAATGAAAAATCTAAAAGAATTAAGCGCGACACACACAATACAGGTAACGCACAGTAGAACCGGTCACTGTAGATAACGCTGCTAAAGAAGTTCAATATAGAATAGTGCCTGGGCTGTTGTCATTAAAAAATACATATATGCTACAACGGTGAACCTAAATTATTTACTTCTAGAAAAGTAATTCAGCAGTATAAACTGCATCAAATGCAGACATAAGAGACGTGGTGTCTGCTTTAATCGAATCCGGATCGATGCAGACTAGCCCAGCTGTTTGTGATGGAAAGAAACTCAAAGCGGGCAAAGCTTTTTGACAGCATGTAGTACCCGCGCCAGAGGAAATGGCTGTACAAGTTCTTATTCCAACTCGCATAACATATCCGGATAATTAGCACGAAGGTTGAAAAGCTGTTCATCACGGGGCAGTGTTAATTCCTGCGAATAAAATTTTTCTTCGTTAGCAACATTATTACCCCATTTGTAACAATGGTCAGTTGTTGACTCGAATTACTTTTAAAATTAATTTGTCTTCACCTTGTATACACCGTACTGTAGAAAATTGACGGCGTCATGAAGAACACACCAAGACCGTCTTCTCCTGTAAAGCGTGCTTTGTCTGTTATGCAGGCGCGTATAATGGCAAAGCATGCTGTAACTCCCAGTTTGCAAAATTCGGTCTGTTGCGTCGACAACAAATCCACGTATATACCCCCTTGAAGAGGTATGGAACCTGCATCGTAATCAACTACGGGAAGGAGCCAAACTATCAGACAAAGGCTTCGAAGTAATTATTCTACCACTCGATATGCGCGTTAATCATCCTATTCCACTTACAAAACACTTACAATATATATATATATATATATATATATATATATATATATATATATATATATATATATATATATATATATATATATTTAGAGTTTTGTTTCATTCCGTATCAGAAGTTATAAAGTGTTTCGGCTCCCAGTGAAAGACCTTGTATACATTCACGAGAATGGACGCGCTTTTTCAGAGCCTCCAGAAAGGCCTTTCAGGTGAGCGTTTACATTGCAAAGGTCCGATCCGTGGTGGTGGCTTAGCGGATAAGGCGTTACAGTGCTAAGCAGTAGGTGGCGAGTTTGATTTGCAGCCCTGGTGGTCGCGTTAAGATAGGTGTGACATGCAAAAAAAAAGAAAAAGAAAGAAAAACGCACGTGTACTCAGTTTTAGGCCCGCGGTAAAGGTACGCAGTTGGTTGAAATTAACCTAGGATCCTCCGCTATGGCGCGCCTCATATTTATATTGTACTTTCGGCGCGTAAAACACCAAAGTCGTTTTTAGCACGAAGGTCGACCATAGCCTACAAAAAAGGTTCTCGTAAAAGGTTATTGCCTGATTGGCACCGAACATCTAAAGCTTTGATGAGTTGGGCTAGTCACATTGAAAGATGCGATCGGGAACAGTGGCCGCCTGCCTAAGCCTGATAACCGAGGCTCAAGTGTGAAAACCGAAAAGGTCTAAGCGCTTCTGGTTAACACAACACGCACTTATGTCTTACTTTCTCAACTTCTTTTTCCAGCAGCGGGTTCAGCATCGCGGACTCTCCTCTCTATCCTCAACAATGAAAGCCAACGAATTTCTAACTGTTCTTGATAAACGTCTAGATATACTGGCCCCTGCCGCCATACAATTACTGCGCCTTGGGTCGGGATACCATAAATCACCCCGCGTATTCAGGACCTTCGCAGGGCATCGCTGTGTAGAGCCTCCTTTTATTACGGCCTCGCACAAGGCGGATATAGAGATGTTTGTTGGCTCTCCACTTACCCCACACGCGCACGGGTCCCAAACTTTGGTATCGGGAAGCCACGCCACGCTGAACTTTGGCCCAACGTGATTTCGGCCCAACCTCCCTCGCTCACGTCCATCGGCGATCCTAAACAGCCCCTAATGCCGTAGAGAAATGGGCATCTCAAAACACACACACACACACCACAAAGGCGACATCAGGAGACATCGGCGTCAATTGATAGTGCGGCCAGGGTACGTGCAGCCTCTTCGTCTGGAGATTTTTATCGCCGTTCCGGTCAGGCCTATGCAGTGCATGTCCATGACAGCGTAGCCGGCCTCGCCGAAATTGGAGGGAGGTCGAGGATAAGCTTTGAGGAAGGGAAACGAGGGCCAGGTCTGAGGATTCACATATGGCTGAGACAGAGGAAGGTTTAGCGAGGTGAGAAAGTGGCTGTTTCGGGACAGAGAGAGCAGCCCGCAAAAGAAAACGAAACGCAGTGATGCGTGATACAAACATACACCACGGGGACTTCACCGCGGCGCTATATTGCCTGTCTCAGGAGAGCAAGTTACTGCCTTGGAGATTTTCTCGATCGGCGAAGTTAGAAAGAGGCAGCTCGACCCGAAGTTCTCGGTCCCGCAGTGTTTTTCTAATTCTTTTCTTAGTGGGTTCTTCTTTTCCGAAAGTTGTGGCCTGTACCAATCAGATCCACATGTTTTGTCCCTCCGTGTCACTCTCTTCCCCACATTTACAAGCTTCAATATAAGAGTCGTGTGTGTTTCGCGCTTTCTTTTTTTCAATTTTCTTTCCATAAGAATCGTATTCTTCACGTTGTATTGTTTTCCGTGCAAACATTTGTTGTTAATTGTCTATAATAATTGATGCTGTGGGTTTTTCAGTTATCTTGTTTTCATTTCTGTGGGTGGTAAATTACCACAACCGTTCCAATGATGAACTTCGGCAACATAAACTTTCTCTGTAGTGGCCTTGTCGATGCGTTACTCTCATTTTAATGCATTAGCATTAGGAATGTAAAAGAGGAAAAAAAAGTGTATCGGTGTCAAATGTGGGAAGCCAGTCACGTGGTAGAACTAGAGAAGGCATGGAAGATCTTAAACGCTTTGCAACGTAGTGAAGGCGGTTTCAAAGATACGGGACCTCATAACGGTGCGAAGTAATGCCAATGCATTTCTCTCTCATGCAATGCTAAATCGCCACACAGTTTACGTACATTTTCCTATGTAAAATCTAATTATCAGTATCAATGTATGTCTATTTCCTTATAGAAGTTGGCAGATACCTTGGCGCGATGATTGCAAAGCGGGTAAAGACACGAATAAACAAAAGGTGCGAAGCTATAATCACACAAGTCTTCTACAAGCAAGCACCATACCGCTTATGCAGACTGTAGTTATAGTCTAGGGTTCACCAATGCCTACGCCTTTCAGCATAACAATGGCCAACCACACATCCCGTGGCCACTTCGATGAAAGGGAGACCATGAGCCACATTTTGTGACAGTGTCCCGCGGTATTGGGCACAGATACGCATACTTCCTGCCATGCTCAACCAATTAGACGGCAGACCTCTGTCGGAGGTGACAAACCTCCAACTCTACATCTAATGTGAAGACTGTTAAAGCATCTCTGTGCGTTTTTGCGATCTACAGGACTCAGTGGAGCGCTTTCGCACTTATTCCCTTTTTCATTGTTTTTTTTCTCCTACTTCCTTCTTTCTCGGGCGTTTTTTCCCCAACCATCACGCAGGATAGTAAACAGGAGATTTGCTTCGGGCAAACCTTCCTGCCTTATCTCTCTCTCTCCCATTCCACAGACAATCCATAGCCTTCCTAGAAAAATGTGCCTACTTTCTACAGCATTTCTGCGTGATTCTATGAACGGAATTCGCCATTTCTCATCTGGACAGGGCGCTGTCTCAATATTCTGATTTATTGTTGTTACCCACAACCAACATTCTGGTGAAATTGCTCTGAGAAAAGAGCGGTGGGTGATAAAGTAACGAGGATTAGGTAGGTTGAAAGGGGGGGGGGGGATTCTGTCTGTCGCGCATGCACTAGAGTTACAACATCTGAGCAGCGGACGCGACACCCTTGCGAAACAGTGTGTACACGCAATGAACCCTGATTCACCCTTCATTTCAGACAGTACGACTTACAACTTTGCCGTGGGTGAAAGTCATAATGAATGAGGAGTTGTATAAATAGCTGGCCCGTCTGGCTGAAATTGGTTTCTCTAGCCAGCTACTCCGTGCCGGGAGACAAAGGGAAAGGGATACAAAGAAGCTGTATAATCAGCGCGATTTCGAAAGAAAGGCGTCTATAAATAGACATTCAGAGAGACGTTCACGAACGCGGGTGCTGCCTCTGGCTAGGAACCTATGTAATCCACCAATTTCGTTGCAACTGGATAGCGATCTGGCCAAAGTCTCAGAAGTACGTATTCAGCAAGCGGTCAATTGTTTATTTTGGACGGAGCATCAGCCATAGTATTCCATTTCACGTACTGTGGACAAACACGAAGAACATAGCACACGAATTCTGTCGCGTACAATAAAATCACAGTTGGGATAGTCGGTACGTTGACGCATACCAATAATTGATTGTTTGATAATTGTCACACCTAATCGTAGTCTGTGAAAATGCACGCAGAGACTTCACTGGAAGTCAATCGATAAAATAGCACTACTCACAACCAGTGTTATTTGTTCGCCACCCAAATCAGTCGCCACAGCCGCCTTCACAGGCTTGATTCTACATTTGCTTTTATTGTGAAGTATTCTTTCGCGCATATCCGGCACATTGCAGCAGGCAGGGCTGGAGGAATAGGGCAGGGCAGGGCAGAACAGGTCAGGGCAGAACAGGGCAGGACAGAACAGGGCAGGGTAGAACAGGGCAGGGCCGAGCAGGGCAGGGTAGAGCAAAGCAGGGCAGAACAGGTCAGAACAGGGCATTGCAGGGCCGGGAAAGATAGGTAAGGGTAGAATAGATTAGAGTATTTAGGCAAGGTTAGGTTAGGTTAGGTAGGTAGGCGGGTAGGTAGGTACGTAGTAACTTCAAAACACTATACTAAAACTGTCGTCATTCCATCGCCGTCGTTCCATCTTTTTGTCTTGTTTTTGTCTGCACGCACGCGCTCACGTCACATATACAATTTGTTGCTTTACACAAACATGATGGTCCCCATGGTGGCTTTTAAATACCCCCAAGTAGCGCTAAATAGCCAGCTACCTGCAAAAAATGCTTTCCATAACGTCGATTCACACAGCGCGTGGGATATGCTTAACTTTTTTATGCGATTAGTATTCCTGGCGTACTTCGCCCACTCTTTATTTGGCGTGATCATGTCCCTCTCGCCATTTTCAACCAACCTTTCATTAAAAGAAGTTATCTCCAATGCTGGGTAGAACCATACCCACTTTACAAGCGTTCCTCAAGCATACCAGAGAAAGCTACAACAATCAAATTTAAGACGACGCACGCGACAACATCGACGGCAGCAGAGCTCGCAGCGCTCTTTACTGCCCTTCATCGCATTGGTGATAAACCGCCACACAAGTGGACAATATTCTGCGATTCGAAGGCGGCACTGCAGTCTCTGCTGTCACCTTTACGACGCGGACCGCACGAACAACGAATATTTCGTATTACAGAGACGTTACACCATATAAGTGATGCAGGCCATGAAATAAGCTTCCAGTGGCTTCCAAGTCACTGCGGGATTATCGGCAATGAACGGGCGGATCACGCTGCCTGCTCAGCCCATACTGAGGAGCGCCACGTCCCAATTCCTCTTTCTATAACTGTCGCAGCACGTAAGCTCCGCCTACTTGCTCGGTAGTGCACCGCGTCGCTGTGGAATGAGCCACATTTAAGAAATACGCGACTGTACTCACTTCATCCTATACTAAGTCTTCGAGCGCCATCACAGCTTCGCCGTAGAGACGCCACCCTTTTATATCGACTTTGGTTGGGCGTCGCCTTTACCAAAGCCTATGCATTCCACATAGGGTTGGCCGACACCCCAACCTGTGACCACTGCGGCCATGAAGAATCAATAGGCCATATTTTGTGCGCCTGCCCGCAGTACAGTCCACAGAGGGCACGCCTTCGCCACGAACTTGACCAAGTGGACGACCAACCGCTTTCGGAAAAAAGAATTCTACAACATCGAAAGGACCTACCGTCACAGAAGAAGGCCGTGCAAGCGCTATTGCGCTTTTTGCGATCTACCGGTCTGTGTGAACGACTTCAATTGGAACGCTTTTTGTGTGTGTGTCTCCATGTGTGCGTGTTGTTTTTTTTTGTTTTTTTCGCGTTTTCCTCTCTGTCATCTTTCTAACCCTTATCCCCTATCCCCAGTGTAGGGTAGCAAACCGGAGACTCATATCTGGTTAACCTCCCTGCCTTTCCTCTTCATTCTCTCTCTCTCTTCCTCAAGCACAGCTACCTGATGCTTAGTACGCTGAGCCCCTAATGCCCACGCGGAGGAATGAATTCATATCGTTCAAAGGTATGTATCTGTGTAGCGTTCGAAGGTGCGGACGGGATGCCATGTGGGGTCCATCGGGACAAAAGTATATGCCGTCGAGAGGCCGCATTTAGGGAAAATTTCTTTGTGACGGCGGAAGGAGTGCACGCTTTGGTCAGTGGAGGGCCTGCGGCACGTACGTATATTATTTGGATTAACGTTCTTAGCCTATTTGTCCCATCGGAGCTTCTAAGCAAAAACCAGTCAGATTATCGGGATACGAAGCTGTTATATCCGCAACAACTAATGCATGCAGCAAAGTCATCGTTTTTCTTCGTCAAGAACTGACATATGTTCGCCAGCCGATTCCGCCTCATGATAAAAATCAATACGTTTGCCTAACAATTAAAAAGGGCAAACTCATGTTTACACTTGTTGGCGTTTATGTATCGCCTTCAAGTGTTTTTGATCCCAAACGATTAACGAACATCTTGTCTATGTGCCCTGCCCCATATGTCATCATCGGAGATTTTAATGCGCACCATATAGCATGGGGAAGCGCAAGAACAAATGCAAGAGGGCGAAGACTTGCAAACTTCGCCTGTAACCACGGCCTTTCACTCCTGAATGACGGCAGCCCAACGTTTATACGAGGCGTGAATTATGGCAGCTGTCTTGACCTAGCTTTCGTCTCCAGCAGTTTCACAAGATATGTTAAATGGTTTTCGGATATCGAGACACACGGGAGTGATCATATTCCCACGTACCTTGTCATCAAAGGAATGTCCAGTCCCACCCCACGGAACACCATTCGATTAATTGACTGGACCACTTTTACTTCCACCATGGAGGATGCTTGTCGAGAGGGCCTGTCCTCTGGATTAGAGGAAGCAATCAAGTCTGCGATGCTACACGCCGCGCGCACGGTCACGGTTTCGTCGAAGCACACGGAATTGGATATAGAGTTGGAGCGACTTCGTGCACTCCGTCGTCGTGCGGAGCGGCGTTACCGGCGTACAAAATCCATCGAAGACCTTAGGACAGCCAGACGACTACAAAAGAAACTTCAACGTCGCATGGATAGATTGGCATCTCGACGTTGGGCAAGATTTTGCCAGTCACTAGACCCCCGAAAGCCACTTTCCCACATCTGGAGAACCATACGTGGTCTACGTTCCTTCCCTGAACAACGCTTCCCATTCAAAGCGCTGGCGCTCTTCCAGGGGCGGCTAGAGGCTGATGTTGCAGAAGACTTTTGTGCAAGGATCGCTGGCCAAGCAACCGGTCCAGGCTTTCGAGCCCCCAGTCGCATCCCTGTTTCACGTGACGGCCGCATGGATCTTCCTTTCATAATGGAGGAACTAGAAGCGGCTCTTGCTCTATGCAGGCGTTCTTCATCCGCGGGACCAGATGGAATATCCTACCGCGCCTTGAACAACCTGAGTGATGGCGCACGGAGAGAACTGTTACATCTCTACAACTTATCTTGGCAGGATGGCATGGTTCCCGAAGAATGGAAGATAAGCCGCTTGGTCCCTCTCCTGAAGCACGGCAAGTCCCCACTTGAACCCACCTCATACCGCCCAATAGCGCTGGCCAGCTGTGTGGGAAAGATAATGGAAAAGATGATCCTTGCCCGCTTGGAGTGGTACCTGGAGCACTACAACATGTTACCGAATTGCATGGCTGGTTTTCGTCGAGATCGCTCCTCAGTAGACAGTGTTGTTGATCTCGCTACGTACGTCCAGCTTCAAAAGTCACGCAAAAGATTATGTGCAGCTTTGTTCTTGGATGTCAAGGGGGCATACGATAACGTATCTCACGAGGCTATCCTCGATGCTCTTGAGATGGTTGGTCTAGGTGGTCGAGTTTTCCAATGGATCTCTCATTACCTTTTTATGAGATCTTTCTTTGTCTGTACCGGTGATGGTAAAACCGCACTACACTACACGTACCGAGGTGTTCCTCAAGGCGGTGTACTAAGCCCTACCCTATTCAACCTCACACTCATTGGTCTCGTTGATCATCTGCCAGCAGCGATCAAGATATCAATGTACGCCGACGACATATGTATATGGACCTCAGGTGTGTCACGTCCTCAGATACGTGCAAGACTTCAAAAAGCTGCTACTCTAATAGCTATATACCTCCGCAACCAAGGTCTTGAAATCTCGTCAGACAAATGTGCACTGATGGCGTTCACTCGCAAACCAATGACATCCTACGCCATATCAATAAATGGCCAGTTAATTTCTTATGAGAAGACTCACAAATTTCTTGGCATAATCATTGATAGAGATCTCTCATGGAGCCCCCCCGTGACCTACTTGAAGAAGCGTCTGACAGCAATCTCCCAACTTTTCAAGTTTCTGGGAGGAAAGACTTGGGGAATGTCAGTGCATGCAATGTTGGAATTGTACAGGGCTCTTTTTCTGGGCTTCTTGAGATACAGTTTGCCCGTACTGACCAACACCTGCCAGACAAATCTCCGTGCTCTACAGGCTATTCAAGCTCGGGCTCTCAGGGTTTGTCTTGGTTTGCCAAAATGCACATCGATAGCAGCGACTATTGCGATTGCTCGGGACCAACCTATACAAACACACATTGCGGTAGAAGTGTTGAGAGTGCACAGTAGGCACGTTGCCCGTGCCTGTTCCCACCATCTGGCAACTCTACCGTCAGAAAGGCCGCAGGCAGCATTTTGTACTACGATTTCGGAGTATTCCACCTGCCTCCCGTCAGGCTTCACCCCCGCAACTAAGCCATCGATTCCTCCATGGTGTTTGGCTCGACCCGCAGTGCACCTCACCGTACCAGGAATCAGGAAAAAATCTGAGCTGTCATCACCTGCTCTTAAATAACTAACTCTGCTCCTTTTGCACGAGAAGTACGCCGAACACGTACATATTTATACTGATGGATCGACAACTCTCCAGTGTTCCTCCGGAGCCGTGGTCTTCCCAGCGAAAGCCACCACCATCAGTTTCAAGACATGTCACCCAACGACGCCGATGGCCGCGGAACTTGCAGCCCTTCGCGCTGCACTTCGTCTCGTCAGCCAAGAGCAACCTCGAAGGTGGTCAATATTCAGTGACTCGAAGGCTGCACTGCAATCTTTGCTATCGGCCCTGCGGCGCGGACCACACGAACAACTGGTATTTGAGATTAGAGAACTCATTCATACCTTAACTGAGAAAGGACACCACGTGACATTTCAGTGGATTCCAAGTCACTGCGGAGTCATAGGGAATGAACACGCTGACAACGCTGCTCGGTCGGCTCTTCAAGGGGACGAAGAGGAGCCGATACCGTTATCAAGGACAGATGCCGCTCGAAAACTTCGAATGATCAGCCGTGACATCACGTTCTCCTTGTGGAACGCTGGAAGTTTTCACGACTACCGACTCCACAATCTTGACTACTCTCTACGCCTTTGTATTCCAGCTGGACTCTGCCGTCGCGAAGCTACCCTGCTTTGTCGACTATGGCTAGGGGTGGCTTTCACCAAATCTTTCGCTTACCGAATTGGATGGGCCGACGACGCCACGTGTGAGGACTGTGGTAACGAGGAGACTTTTCAACACCTTCTTTGTGACTGTCCTCGATATAATTTGCAGAGACAATCACTCGCAACCGCGATAGCGCGCTTTGACCAAAGACCTCTCACAGAGGAACTTATTTTACAATACCGCCATCACAAGCCATCGCAGCAGAGGGCGACGAGGGCACTGTTGCGGTTTTTGAGGGCGACAGGATTGGACAGCCGGCTGTAGCCTGAACAAATGTTGATAGTGTGGCAAGCGTCACTGTGCTGTGCGATGACAGTATTCGGTGCCAGTGACCGATGGTGACTGTGTGTGTCTAGGCTCCTTCCTTTCCTTCTCTCTACTTTGTTACCACTTTACCTCCCCCTCCCCTCTCTCCCCAGTGTAGGGTAGCCAACCGGATCTTTTTCTCTGGTTAACCTCCCTGCCTTTCCCCTTTCCTCTCTCTCTCTCTCTGTCTAAGTAAAGGCGTCCTCAAAAACATGGACCATCCCTAACTTTCTCCAAAACTAACTGTAATATTGTCGACAGTCATCGTAACAATAAAAAGAAAGAAAGCTGAGGGCTAAATAAAACATAAAGCCCTGCTTTTTACGCTCGATAAGATTTGAAATTTTCATTTTAAATGCAAGAGACCTAATCAATATTACTGCAGCGGTCGCAGAGAAAAACGATTTTTTCGTTCCCACGTATTCGACTAGGAGCACCCGGCCTAAAACATCCTCGTGAGCACGGGGCCACTTAATGATTTCTAGTTTCCCGGCAGCCATCCTTAGAGTTATGCCCATGTATTCGTTAAACACGACAGATAAAACGCAACCTATATACGAGCTCTAACGGCTGTATTGTGGTCGCTAGGTGGAATAAGTCCGGGATACTGACGTTCATATGCAGCCAATCTTGCACAACATGAAGCGGGCTCGAGGGAAATTTGGTGTGCATGTAGTTGTTTTCTCTCTCTGTGCTGTGCAAGTTAAACAGCCCCTGTAGACGCATAGCCAAACGCACCAAAAGAAGCGCGACAAGGCCCGACTGAGCACGTCAAAGCAATGACCGGCATGTACCACTGGTGTGGCTTATTGATCCTAATAACATTTGGCCGGTTACACGTCCGCCAGACAGGCCGTTGATTGAACGACTGCAGGCGAAGGGAACGCGTCGCTTTCTTGGCCACAAATAGTGAATAGCGTTTGCCGTCACTCTGCAATTCTTGCGGGGTTGTCACCCCCGTTATTACGAGGCTCGCGATTGTTTATTTCAACGCGCTGACTAAAGACGACAGCGGAAAATATTCATGGTGGCCAGAATGCAAAAGCTAGGTTGTGAGCGGTGGGCAGGTGCACTTTTCGAGGTTTCGACGAACAAGAAATAGTGTGTCTTGCGAGGGCGGCAGGTACACGCTTTGACGCTATGTCGTGAATAATCGCTGATGTTAGGTCTGCCGTCTTCCAGGTGTAACTAGTGCAGAAAAAAGTAAAAAATAAAAGAAAACGCATCCAAGAAAATTTGTCTATTCTCCTGTCGTTCGCCCTTAGCTAGGTGTGTGTTATTGAACATGTCCTGCTGATAGATGCAATAGTCACGTCTGCTACATGGTACTAGCATCGTCAAAATCTGTGCAAAAATGCTTAACGTATGCATGCGTGAAGTTTTAAAAAAAGGCGATGGTTTGCCAGCGCGTGATGTTCAGTTGCAAGTTAAAGGTCGTGTTGTCTCACCCGGCTCTCCGTCCTGTCTGTTTCGCTATTTCTTTTTTTCATTAGAAAAAAAAAACACATTATTTCTTTACCTTAGCCTTAAGGGCCTTCTCTGAAGGAGGTAGAAAAGGTGAATCCAATTCGAAGGTTTTACGGGCCAAAACGCAGATTTGATTAGTAAGCACGCAGTAGTGGGGTACTCCGGATAAATCTTGATTGCCAGGGGATCTCCAACGGGCACGGAACCCACAAAATGCACGAAACACGGGCGTTTTCTTTTTTGCATTTCGCCCACATCGAAATGTCGCCGCCGCGGCGTGGATTTGATCCCGCGACCTTGTGCTTAGCAGGGCAACACCAAAGCTGCTAAGCCAGCTCCCCGGGATAGAAAAGGTGAGCAGTAAAATAATCGAAACTATCGAGCATATCGACGCACAGGTGAATAAGATGTGTTACACAAAGAGCTTCCAACTCAAATCTAATAACATGCAATGTAGTTAAATATTGAAGGACCGGCAGAATGCAGCAGCACGCTTTCAATTCCATACAGTGGGCAGACTGGTCTCTTTATCCTCTGTAGCTTTGAGTTCGACGAAACAGCGCACGGACGGAAGGCTTTGCATAGGTAATTATTTCTTAGTTTGAAGTATTTTTTTATTGCGCTGTATCTCTTCCCGAATGCAGTACTTCAATTTCACGGAGAAGCTTTGCATCTTCGGAACTCCCTCTGCTCTCAGTCACCATTTTTTCAATCACTGAAACTCAGAATAACAAAAAAAGAAAGGTAAAGTTGAATCTAAGAACGAACTTAAGCGGTCTCCAGCGCAAGAGACTGCGAGTATCCTGCCAAAGTATTTCCATTGGCAAGAGCAGCAAAGTGAAATGTAAACTGCAAACCGTACTTCCTCTTGAACTCAAGTATAGCCGTTGCACCGGTATCGGCAGCATCAGCAGCCGCACAAAGCTGTTGGTAAGGGGTGCAGCTCACGATCTAACCTGCCCTAGTGTTTTCCTCGAGGGAGAAATTGAATTTCGCTCCACGTGCGGGATTCCCTTCTGGCCACCCCCCCCCCCCCTCATCTCCCTCTCCCTGTCCCATATATCCAACATTGCTGAATCATTTTTTTTTCTTTCCGCGGTTTCTTGAGTTCTTCAGCCTCGAGGGAGAAAGCCCCATCCAAAACGGAAGAAACAAGCGGAAGGAAGAACATCCATCTGTGGTTTGAGGCCTTCTTCGTCGTACGCCGACCCACTCCCAGAACCGACCCACTCCCACGAGGTTCTGCTGCTGACGTCGAGAGAGTCCGGCAGGAAAGAGCACTATACGGCAGCAGTGTCGGACGCTGCAGTTCGTGGGAATAAAACTGAGTCACGTGGTAGGATAAGGAGGTGGGGGGGGGGGGGGGCGTTCCTCTGCCGGCCGCGCACGGTTCGATTTCGTTTTTCCGTCCACAGCGAGCGCTTCGTCTTACTTCTCCATATATTATTGACCACCCGGAGTGTGCTTTGCACTTTAGTGTGCGTGCTTAAAAAACAGAGTAGAGAGGAAAGGAGTACGGCTGAAGCTTACGATGGTGCCCTAACAAGGTAGCCAAGACGATGTTTACATTATGGAAACAAATCTTGTCGGTGTTTGGTTAGCGTGCTGTAGTTCTGAAACTAGCTTGACTACTGATTTGTGATGTTTAGCTAGCAGGGGCAATTAATAAACAAATGATTTTCTTCGTTTTTGTATTTTGCATGAAATACATTCATAAAAACTTCTGAAAAAGTACTGTAACTATTTAAGGCTAGGGCCCTGCTACTCGTGCATGCAAAACATGAGTATTCGGTACTCTGAAAAACAAAAATCCTGAGGAGGGAACGTGGATGGTTCTAGTAATGTTCATTACGTACAAACGCGAAAGGAAAAAAAGAATGACATCTGCCAGAAAGTGTCCCTCTTGTGGGCTCATGCCGAAGTGATTTCACCACATACAAACTCTCCGACTTTAATAACATACAAAGTGCACAATTCCCATATTCATAAATGCATTTTAACTTCAAACCCATGGTTGACTTCATCAGAACGACGCTTTGCGGGAACGGGCCCACGACGCTCATTCCGTTTCCTTTGGCGCGTTCACGACAGGCATCATAGATAAGTCAAGCGCGTTTCAATTTAATCCCCATATTCAGAAATGCATTTTAACTTGAAACGCGCGGTTGACTTGATTTAAATGACGCGTGGCGTGTGAGCATGAAAGGAGACGCAATGAGCATCTTGGGCACGTTCACGTGAGGCGTCATTTATATGAATTCAAGCATGAGCTTCGAGATGCATTTCTGAATACGGGGGTAAAGACGCGTTTCTGAATACGGGGATGAGTGGCTTATTTCAATATGCCATACCATTATCTTCAGTGAAACGTAGCGTGTCTTTTGCCTTTCAAAATAGTTTATATTTTTTCGAAGTGTCGAACGACTGTCGGGAACTTGTATTGCCGTGAGACTTCCGATATTTTTTAGAGCGCATCCCTTCGGCGCCCGTTACCGCGTTTCACGTCGTCGTCGTCGGCCTCGTCGTTGTGCCTCGCCGTAACCAACTCCGTAGCCGGGTTCACGAGGGTTGACTCCGGCTGCGCTATCTTCGGGATAGGTCCACGGTTTTTGCACACGCACACAAGGCATGCACGAGAGCCAGAACGAGAACGAGAACAGCTTCGCTGTAAAACGATAATAGGTGTATACACAGGCAAATATGGATACACTGAATGCACTTCATAAACCTTTGCAATATCATCACTGCGGTGCACTGTGATGTCGAGGCGTCCTTTATTCTTTCGTTTTTTAACACGAAGGTGTTTTATGGCGGTGTCCGCGATCAA
This sequence comes from Dermacentor variabilis, assembly GCF_050947875.1. Lineage (NCBI taxonomy): Eukaryota > Metazoa > Arthropoda > Arachnida > Ixodida > Ixodidae > Dermacentor > Dermacentor variabilis. Next base: position 113,397,657 of record NC_134576.1, read on the forward strand.
CTTCCTGTAACGGATGCGACGTTGGCGTGAGCGCTGTCTTGACTGTAGAGTTTCACAGAGTAAATATAAGAGGTAACTCTGGCACTAGTTTCTGAGCGTGCGGCATGCGATGTGGTTCAGCCAGCATAGGGAATTATGGGAGGTACATCTATTTGCCCAAAGTTCATCCAGCTGACTTCAAGGAACTTCGTGACTTTGTATGCTCGTCATTTTCAACAAGGTACTGGATAATAAGTAAACAAATAAAGATAATTAATATTGTCCGAAGGTAGCATTCGAACACTGGACCTCTCGTACACAAGCCCGATATTGAAGCCATTACGCCCCATGCATCGACAAGCGGAATAAAACGACCTTATGAATTTGTCGTGGACACGCCAGTGCCTTGAGACGCTTGGCGCGTCTTGATTAGGCCACCTCGACAAGCTGAACCGTTGCAATGAGTAGGGATTGTCCGCATTCGCGGAATCTTCTGTACTTCGAAAAGTATAGATTGCTCTGAAATTTACGACAATGAAGGCAGATAAAGCGTAATCAACAAAGCCACAAGAACGTCTGAATCGACAAGCACAAAAATTAGACAAATTCATCTACTTCCTAGCATTACCATGATGTTCAAACTATTGCGGCGCCCGAGTTGTCGGAAGTAAACTTTATGCTGTTGACAGGAATTGCGCCACCATCTAGGAGCGGTGAAGCAAAATGAGCGCTTCGACAGTCTCAGCGCAGCGGAGGCTCCCACCTGGTGTATGTTGGTGTAGGCAGTGTGTATGGCTTCCTGCTGAGGTGAAGAACTCAGTTTCCGCATGTGGCTTCTCTGTCGCGTCCGATTAGCCTGTGACACCTCGTCGCTTACAGAGTGCAGCTTCAACATGCGTCAGCAGTGTTTACACACCACCTAATGCTTCCCTTGCGGCGGCACCAACTATGAAGGCTGCTGCCCTAAGCGGCGCATAGAGGCAACGTCGTCGACGGACGAATCTCACTTTGGTCCGGCTCGAGACACGCCAGCTCACAACAGGCGTGGGGAGGAGCTGCTGGGAACGCGTGCTTAAAGACCACGACAAGCCCTCGTAGCCTGGGCCGAAAGGGTCGCTCCTTGTGAGGGGCCATTGAAGGATTCGGGTCTGCCAGATCTTACCTGAGCAGAATTTGATGAGGTTGTTACCACCACCAACCAGTGCGTAGCAGAACGCATTCGCGCGTTCCTGAAGCAAGGTGCGGACTCTGCCACTCCCATTCCTGAAGCTGAGCTCGACTGGCGGCCCAACACACTACGGAGTAGGTGCAAAATGTTCGTACCTCCGCCTGAGCGACTCGACAGCAGGACGCCGCGCGCAAAGGAAATCTGCAACGAGGTCTCCGACCCACAACTCATGCGCGTTTCGCTGCAGTGGAGCGTGAGTTCACGAAACGACTTACTAACAACCCGTTCGGTTTCCCTCGTTCGGTTTGCGAACGCCTGCGGTTAATGGAGGACTTTCGCAGTGCCTCGGGGCGTGCAACGCTGTGTCTCCAAGGGATGCTACACGGTCGCGAGTCATTCGACAACGTTCGCTTGCGTGGCAATTGTCGAGGGTCCCTGCGCAATGGTCTGGTGTCGCTTATGGCTACTTGCAACTTAATTATTCGCATACCTTAAACATGCGTGAAACGTGCTTCTGCGAAGGCACTTTTCACTTTCGTGTTCTACCGATTCCTATGAAAGAAGGATCAAACATCTAAATTTTCTTTTTGCACCGCTCGTAGTGACGATAATACAAATATGTTATTGCAAAAGTTACGTGAAATTGTTGTGACGGCATGTATATTCGAGGAATTCCCAGTGGACTAAGTGAAAGCTAAGTGTTTCTTGGCACGTTATCGAGTGTACCAGCCTAATAAACTTTGTAACGTCCTACAATAAACTGGTCATATAGTAAAAAAAGTACGACGGTATACGTTTTTGCTAACGTGCTTGCAAATGTTTAACAGCTTTGATACAGGAAGGAAAAAGGAACCAGTAGTTATTAATTGCGCTGTAAGGCACAGTCGGTAGTTTTAAGCATTAACGTGAGGACCATGACACTGTTACAGCTTTCGTCCTTTCTATCAGTACTCCAATCCTTAGAACGATGTAGCGCACTTTATCAGTAATGTTATTTAATGGCCGAGAGGGAACAAAGAAAGAAAATGAAATTTCGCAGCATCACTGGTTCGCAAACACTAGATGGCAAATACACTAGCGCTTTGGTGTCGCTGAATGTGGACACGTGCTTCAACCGGAAGAAAGCAAAAAGGCTTTTCGCTTGTCTTGTCAAAAGCTGCGCTAACAAGATTAACTCACTCGCGTACTGGTGTCTGACGTTGACTTCTATTTCTTTGCCGTTCTGTCTTGAAATAAACAAGCATGATGGGTTAGTTATCTCGACTGATGTCTGACAATAACGGAGAACAATACGGGCGCTCGCAGCTCTTGCTGACAAAGCAGCGCATATTTTTGTACCGACAGATGAAGTTAGGCAGACGGTATAAAAGTGGCCACCCTTGCTTCTTGAATGTTGTTTTTTTCTCCGTCTTTTTTTTTTTTAGATCATGGCGAGTGAACCTGTCAGGGACTTTTCAATTGCTCGCTTCGAGGGGTGCCCCAGGGTGCAAGAAACGGTTCTTGCTCGACCATGCGAACGGTTTGCATCAGCGTATTCTGCGAAAAAGCACGCGCTCCACTAGAAGCAACGCTACGGGAACAATCAACAGTTGCCCAAAGGCACTCGGAGCAGTTTTGGGGGCACGCTTTAATTAGGTGCGCGGTTGCCCGCGAACGAAGCTCCATGTAGCTTGCCCCTTGTACCGAAGCCACATTGGGGAACTTAAATATTTTCCTGCTGAACAGGTTTATTTCTTTCTTTTTCGGAAAGCTTCCCAGCTTTTGTGCCCTAGTTTCGTGCTGTTGCCTTTCCTCAAAACGGAAAATAACGACAGCGAAATGCTGTTCTTCACTGTCGCAGCTCACTGTGGTTCAAAGCATTGCCCCAATTGCGGAACCAAGAGTTCGGTCGCAATTTTTTCGCTTCATCTGTTGACTGCTTTGTTGATTGCCGCACGAATGATGCAAATGACCAAGTTTATCGACAATTCCGTTGAAGGGAACAATTTTGCTTGATGCTTCCACATCAGTTAAAAGCCGATATTTAAATGCAACAAACATATCAGGTTGTGTTCATGAACTGCTGCTTAAAAGGAGTAAATTAAGCATGTCTCAAGCTATCACAGAGTGCTGGAACTCACAACACAAGTACCTTCTCACCCTTTGTATTTATTAGGATACGTCTTTCTTAGAGTGAATCGCCATGTAGCTCTTCTGCAAGCTGCTTTGAGATGGTACCCTTTCATGTTTGGTGAAAATTATGGCTACCTTCTTCCATACTGCAAAGGCCCTTCTTCGCCTGCAGCCAAAACACCATTTTCAAGCATTCATAGGAACTCTTAATATTGGGTGGTATTTGTATGCGACGTAAAACACGCACGTGCAGTTCGATGCGTCACAGCGTCATCAGGCATACTTCTACGCCTTTGGTTCACCGGAGACGTCGGTGTAAAGAGTGCACCCAACTTTAGTTTATTCTCTGCCCGCGTTTTCGTTACTTGTGCGTATGTACTGGCAGCCTAAATTCCGAATGAAAAGCAAAAAAAATGGCGAAACAACAAATATGCTGAAACTCGGATATGAAATCATCTGTAGGGTGCGGTGTAGAACACACCATGTGCCTGCCATTTCGCGTCAGAAATTATTGACAACGAATAGGGATATGCTTCAGGGGGTTGTTCGAACTATATCGAGTGAGTGAAGTGTATTTTATTCTTACTTGAAGGAAAATAGTTCAGCTGTTTTGAGCGGACGCTTTCCTGGATATTGCGCCATGGCTTGAACAAGCATCCGCAACCTGTTACAAAGAAAGCGTACTGATATTTCTCTGTGGTGCATTCTGAAGTTATGGACGCCATTTCGATGTGACCCACGCGAAGTATAGGGACTCGGCGCTTGTAGCACTTTCCGCAGAACAAATACGCCATAAACGAATTTGCTCATTTATTGGTTTTAGAAAATGCCGTAGTACAGTTTGACGGCCTCATGTTTTGTTATTGACAACAGAGCAGTGAGAATGCTATTGATTCGTGGCCAGCCAAAGGCCTTTTCTATATGCCCTTATGGTTGAGATCAAAATGACACGATCGAAAAGACTCCACTGTTCGTATGTACGTGCCTCACCGATACATATGGGACGTCTGCTTACTTTGCAGGAATGGCGATAGCACAGTCACACTTTCTCTCACTTTTTATTGATCTACATATGCCCCTTGCGGTAACCTTACTGCAGAGCGCCAATAGAAGCAAAGATCTAAGAGCAAGCTTGATATGGGTGTCAACTTTGCTATCCTTATTTAGACCAATTTCAAAAGCAGAAAAACGCTCATTTGATCATCGTGTAACCAATGTGAATAAAATTTTCTTCATTGAAGAGATAGAGGATATGCCTAGCACCCGTGTTAAGCGGAATATTAATTTGGAGCCTCACATATTTTTTCACAGCGTTTTCACATTATGGGAAACTGCAAAAAAAAAAGAAAAATGGAGCATCAAGCTTATCAATGCATAACTTAGAACCAACATAAATATCGCTGTTCGGGAAATGAATGTGTCATAGCATTTGAAGCGACCAGAAAAGTGGTGCATCACGGAAAGCTGTAAAAATCATTAAATTTGTTGATCTCAGATTGGCCCGTGAAAAGTTACAGCTCACATAATCTCGATACCTTTTTTATTGCGATATACCAGCTGTTAAGGACACCCAAGTCGAATTGTCATCGTTTACGTCGCAATCACCATGGTGTGTAACTGAACTGAATTTTGAGCTTTCCCGTGTCGAAACCACGACTTGATTATGAGGCACGCTGTCATGGGGTACGCCGGCATAATTTTGACCACTAGGATATATTTAACGTGCCCTCAGTGCACAGGACACGGACATTTTCGCATTTAGACCTCATCCCGGCCGCGGCATGGATTTGATCCCGCGACCTCTCGCTCAGCGGCGCCACACCATAACCGCTAAGCCAATGCGACGAGGTCTGTGATGTTGCGTTTATGTTTACGTATGCGTAGGCTATGTATTTATCTATGCCGCATGTGCAAAGATAAACTATTCAACCCCCAAGGTTGCTCAAATCATATCCGATGTTCTTTGGAGAATTATTCTTGAGCATTTCAGAATTACAGTGCGCAAATGCCATTGAACACATTTCATTCATACCGCACGCATTTTATTTTAAATATTAGTGCTCACAATATAGACGTGATGCAGTATCATTGGCACCTCTCAATACGGACAGCGTATAGGGATCCCTGTGCGATGCCATCAGAAGTCCTACACGGCGCGTGTTTAAGCATTTGATGGTACCGCAAATTTTGGCACGCCCGCGTATAGACATATGGACGTACAGACGCGGCTGCGTAGAGTTAGAACACCTTCCGAATTATTAAGTGTAAAGCTAAACTTTTCGATAAACTTTGAGCATTTCGCCCTTCGGGCAAATTTGACAGTTTCTATTTTTACCGCTGAAATACAGAGTTGAAACCTTGTTACATTATTTATTTTTTTCTTGCAGTATTCAAACAGTTTTTTGTGTGTCAATAAAATTCGTCGCCTAAGTAAATATCTGCTCGTACAATCAGTAGCTTCAAGTTTTTTTTTTTATGAAACGCAACAAGCATTTCAAATTCGAGGTAGTCGTTGCTCAGAAGAACGATTTCTCCATTCGCATATTTGACAGAAGCTCCTCAGGTGCCACTCCTACCCACAGCGAATATACTTGGCCCGTTTACAATAACTTAGCATGACGATGGCATGACGATGACATAACGGACACGGCAGAGGAAGACCAGAGCAGCAGGAGTACGGCAGGTCAACAGTAATAATGACAGTACGAATGCGGTGACCCTTACAATATAATTACCACAGCTCCAGACGCGAGATGCATATATATATATATATATATATATATATATATATATATATATATATATATATATATATATATATATATATATATATATTGGTGACAAGGTTAAAAAAAGATTCACTCGCCATCTCCGCCCTGTGAAAGTGAATGTCCAGAGGAGCTGTTCAAAAGCACCACTACAACTGCCGAGGGCTGTGTGCAATGCTTCATTGCTTTAGAGTAATGATAGTAATGGTAATTTGGAATAATGGTAGTAATGGGAGCAACGGTAATTTTGGCAGCACGCCACCGCTGGTGGAATGGCAGCTTCTTTTCCCTTTGCCGTTCCTCGTATTCACGCTGATCCTCGGGAGTCCCAAATGTGGGTGTCCTCCCTACAGCGGGGCTGCGGCAATACCGGAATCAGTTGCTTGGCTGGCCTATATATATCTATCTATATATATATATATATATATATATATATATATATATATATATATATATATATATATATATATATATATATATATATATATATATATATATATATATATATATATATATAGGGCGTCACTCCTTAGGTCGCAATCCCCAAGGCAGCTTGCGCACCAGAAATATTTACCTGGAAGCGTATGTGGGGAGTGCTACGTGCTTCGCATTGTTATCACGAGTGCCTTGTCATCAATGATGTGCTTTGGATGCTTGTTTTGTGCTTGTTCTTTATTGAAACAACTGCTGTGCTGTATATGTTGTATGCGTGATACCAAACAATGTATGCACTTTTCGCTGCAATCACTGAAGACTTTCACGCCCGAGAACACGCTGAGCAAAATCCCGACCATCTAGAGGCTAACAGCTGCGCTGTGAAACACGATGTTTATGCATGTGATTGTGTTCAGAAATTTTTATTGATGCAGTCTATGCCTATCTTTGTATCTTTAGTGCGAAGCAAACAACTAGCACGCATGCAAGCACGCAGTAGACAAAACTCCAATTGACAACAGCTTCTTCTTTAATGAGGGCTTGTGCTATTTAATAAAGAAACCACAAGTTATGCCCCTGGATTCCTGTGACATCAAAAAGAAGCATGATCATGATATCTGCTACATATTCTACAAAGCCGGTGGAACCATCCTTTACGGCTATTTCAGTCAAAGAAAGAATGTACGATACCTTGCTTTTTTAGAACTACCAATACGCAATGGCGGCAACGGAAGGGAACCCACGTTTGCTGTGATGGATACGTTTACAATACTTCTAGACAAATAAGTTTCGTCATTTACAATATGTTGTACAACGGTGTATCAACGCCTTTCATACAGTGATAATGTCCAAGAGGGTCGCGCACTTGTGTTTCATCACACAGGGGCTTGGCTGCACATGTAAATAAATGCGCTTTCAATTTTTTTTTCTTTCTTTAATGTAGCCTTCTATATGTTTTTAAAAGTACAGGAAGGGACTGGGGAGCCCGCGTAAAGCAGCTTTCGTGGCACGTGGTACCTGCTTCTGCTATTCACACCACTTCAATTAGGCGTGAGAACCCAGTGATGGTACCAAGTTGAGTGAATCTCCTTTATCTTTTTATTATTTTGAGCTACTACGAATACCTGGTGGTCGCAACAAAGCCAGGTAACAAACAGAGATATTGACTGTCGAACGCAAGGCGTCTAGGATGCGCAAAACCGGACTCAGAAGAACACCAATTTCTTGATAGTTGTACTGGCGGATTATTTACGGATGTAATGAAAGAAGTATTGTAAAATTCCTGGACTCGTGAAGCTGCAGTGAGGGAGGTGTGTGCGGAAGCGTCGCACTACTTGACGATACGCGAAGCACTGCGACAAGGTGACGATACCTGGATTAAGATGGCCAGCGGTATTTGAATGTATATGCTTATTTATGCTTCAGACGTGCGACTTGTCGCTCGAAAGTCGCGGTGGCGTGACGACGATTCGCTGCATCGACCGCACATGGTCGACGACATCGATGATCGATGACATCGCTGAAGTGGAGGCGTTTTCTGCAACATTCTGGGAGTATAAGGTACTGGTAGACGTTCGGCAGCAGAAGATAAGACAGATGCGGCAAGAAATAAGTTGTTGGATAGTAAAGAGGAAACCGCGCGAGTGGTGGAACGAGGAAATATGGGAAGCCGTAGGAGAGCGTGCGCAGGCGTTAGGAGATAATCGAGACGGCAAACATTCGACATTGCACCAAGAAGAGGTGCTCCTTAGATGGAACAAATACCGAGAAGAGAAAAGGGTGACGAGTGAGCTCATGTAAGAGAAAGTTAAGTGCGCAAGTGAACGTTTGGTGCACAACATTCGCAAGATAGACAAAGGCCCACTGAAAAGATTCTGGAACATTCTAAGAGCACGCGCCGCGCCAAAGTAAATTTTCAAATGGCTATAACGGAAGAAGAAGGTAACATCTTACATGGAGACGATGGGCTCCGGTACATAAAGAATTTATCAGGGATAACTTCGGCACGAAAGAAAGCGTAGTTCAGACTCGAACAGATCCAGGAACAAAGGAAATGCCTGAGACATCAAAATTTAGCATACGAAGCTTTTACTGAAAAAAAACACATGTCCGTATAGGCACAGCTGCAGGACCCGATGAATTTCCCAGAAAGCTAATCAAAAACATCGATCCAAAGAGCAATGCAATGCTGCCTTATGCCATGGAGAAATTGATTGGTGTGTAAAAAATTGGGGTTGGATGGCGTGAACGCACAGGCAAAGGTGATAAGGATAAGTCCAGCTCGCACGGGCCAGTTACAATAATGTCGGCAATATATTGAATGACGATACAAGCCATACAATTAGAGATGTCGAAACGGTTGGAGAAAGTCATGCACTGGGGGAACTACAGAATGAGTTCGGACCAAGCAGACGCTCAGAGGATACTTTGTTTGTACTAACTTAGTGCATAGAGGTTTTAGCAGCTAAGGATATACCTTTATGGATAGCATCTCTATATAATAAGGGAGCCTACGACAACGTAGAAACTGAGCTGTTATGAGACATTGCCAAGCACGAAGGCATAGATGACGATTTCTTGGAGCAGTTGAAGAAAGATGCAAGGTAAATATACCTGGTAGCGAGAGAGAGAGAGAAATTTATTTACAGAAAGGCAGAGAGGTCGGCCTGAGCTATAACTTGCTCTGGCCTGCTACTCTACTCTGGGGAAAAGGGACGGGGAGGGAAAGGGCTGATGAATGATGATGGTATAAGGAAGAGATGCGTATATACAAATTCACAGAGTTGTGGTATCTCTAAAGGCGTGCGTCCAGCCCAGTGGCTTGGAGAAAAGCTACAGCGGCTCTTGTGACCAGGGCTGCGCTGGTTGCATTAGGCCAAGGACCTAAAAGAAACTCGTCCGATAGCGGTCTCTCATGGATGTTTGCTATGGAAGAGACAAGTTGCTGTCGTTCTTGCGCGTACGCGGGACACACGCAAAATATATGTTCAAGTGTTTCTGGCACCTCACAGCATTCACAGTTTGGGCTAGTATCACTGGCACCTATCATATTTCTATAACGGTTGGTGAATGCGACACCAAGGCGAATCCGGTGCACCATGCTCGTGTGGTTTCTATTGAACTTTTGAGGCATACGAAATCGCATTTCTTGGTCCCATTTGTGTAATCGCTTGTGTCGTCGATCAGGTTGGGCCCAGTGTTCCAACGTAGAGTTGTGGTTTACGCGACGAAGTAGGGCGTTTGTGTCTGTTCGTGAGAACGGAATGCGTACTTCACAAGCATTATCTAAAGCAGTTTTTGCTTCAGCGTCTGCCTGTTCGTTCCCTATCACGCCACAGTGTGACGGTATCCACTGAAAGGTGACATTGTGGCCATTTCTAGTTGCGTGGTCGAGATATTCTGTAATTTCTATAGCCATAGAATGATACGGGCCCCGTCTGAGGACACAGTCAATCGTTTGCAGAGCTGGCTTGCAATCGCAGAATATCGTCCATGCGTGAGGACGCTCCTCGGAGAGAAATCGAAGTGCTTCCCGGATAGCAACAAGTTCTGCGGCAGTTGATGTTGAGCTATGGTCTAGTTTAAACCGGCGAGCGATGATCATATGTGGAATGACGAAGGCTGCAGTGGAGGCATATGGTGTGACAGAGCCATCGGTATACACATGTACAGTATCTCCGTACTCTGTAGAAATGTGCAACAAGGTGAGTTGCCTGAGGCCAATAGATGCAACGAAAGACTTTTTAGTAATTCCAGGGATCTGCAATGTAACGACAGGTTTAGGCAGAACCCACGGGGGTGTTCTCGGAATACAGGCGGGAGAGAATCTCGACGGCAAAACACTCTGATGCCGCGATATAGTCATTGAAAAGCTGGAACCTGGGTGTGTGGTAGGGAGCGATGACAGAGGATGGTGCCTGTGTCGGGTCAACACGCGGAGGTACATTCGAAGAGGCTCGCAGAGCAAGTACACCCGAATAGGACAAGCACGAGCTTCCGCTATTGTTCCATTGGTTGACGTGCATCGTGGGAGGCCCAAACATGTGCGCAATGCCTGAGCTTGAATGCTCTCGAGCGCGCGCACACAACTAAGTCCCATGCTTGAGAGCGCCGGCATGCTGTACCGTATATACCCTACGAATAGGGCTCGGTACAATTGGAGTAATGACGACTCCGAGGGGCCCCATCTTGTTGCTGCCACGACGCGAAGGACGTGAACAAAAGTCTTCAGCTTTGACTTCAGTGCGGCGACGTGTCTTGACCAAGATAATCCCCGGTCTATGACTAAGCCAAGGAATCTGTGGTGTGTAACCGTAGGTATCGCTACGCCGTCAACAATGATCGGATACCTGGTCATTCGTTTTCGCGTGAACGTAATCACAGAACATTTTTCAGTTGAGAGTCGGAGGCCTTGACGCCGAAGATACTTAGCTGTGATTGTCACTGCACGTTGAAGCCTAGCACGCATTTGGGGACGGGTGGCTCCAGATGCCCATATGCATATGTCGTCGGCATATGTGCTAATCTTTACCGTGCTAGGAAGTTCGGATGCAAGGCCAATCAATGCAACATTGAAAAGAGTTGGACTGAGAACTCCCCCTTGTGGAACACCTCGATGTATATGGTACTGTCCGGTGTCGCCATCACTTGTCGACATATACACCGTGCGGCCACTGAGGTAGCTAACAATCCATGTATATAGTCGGCCACCGATGTCTAAATCTTCCAGTGCATCAAGGATTGCATAATGTAGTACATTGTCGTATGCACCCTTAATATCCAGAAAGACAGCTCCAACTAACCGACGTCGACTTCTTTCCTGTTCAACAGTGGAGACCAAGTCGATAACTCCGTCAATCGAAGAACGGCCTCTTCTAAATCCGTGCATAAAATCAGGAAAGCAATTATTTCTCTCTAGAAACCATTCCAGTCTTAACAAAACCATTCTTTCCATTACTTTGCCGACGCAACTGGCTAAGGCGATCGGTCTGTAGGAGGAAAGCTCGTTGGGGCACTTTCCCGGTTTAAGCAGCGCTACAACGCGACTGCATTTCCAACCATCTGGAACATTTCCTTTCTCCCACGTCGTATTATAAGAAGATAGGAGAAGACGTCGTGATTCGGTGCCAAGATGGCAGAGTGCAGCGTACGTGATTCCGTCTGGTCCTGGTGCCGAGGAGCGTCGAGAAACTGAAAGCGCAGCGTCAAGCTCTTGCATCGTAAACGGTACTTCGAGCCGCTCATCAGGTGACGGGGGTGCGATGGTGACAAGGGATGAAGTCACTGCATTAGATGCGTCCACAATCAGTTTACAGTAGTCCTCTGCTACCTCCAATTCGGTCCGGCGTTGATGTAGAGCCACCGCATGGAATGGGTGTCTTTGTTGTGGAGTTGCCTGGAGACTTCGTATGACCCGCCATATCTTAGATAGAGGCTGTCTTGGATCTAGGGATCCACAGAAAGCCCTCCAACGCTGTCTGTCAAGCTTCTCCAGATGTCGAAGAACATGTCGTTGAGCTCGGCGACTGCTCGAAAGATCGGACGGTGACTTTGTTCTTCTGTATCGCCGTTCTGCGCGGCGACGGATCGCACGAAGGGCCTCATATTGTATGTCGACCGATGACCTGTGCCTCGGTATGCTGACTTCTCTAGTTTTGTCCCGCAGGGTAGAGGCAATGATGTCCTCTATTTCGGATGGAGATGTCATACTCTGACAGGCGGTGTCGACAGAGGTCTTAAATGCAATCCAGTCTGTTTGACGAATGCAACGTGAGGCTGAACGGCGAAACCAGCTAAAGTGAACGTAAGTGGGGAGGTGGTCGCTACCATGAGTCTCTAGATCCGTCGACCAGGATGCTGAAGACAGAAGGCTCCTTGATACAAACGTTAGGTCAAGACAACTGCTGTAGGACGTGCCACGAATAAATGTAGGAGACCCGTCATTGAGCACATTTAGTCCCCGACTACACATAAAGTCAGCCAAATATTTGCCACGAGAATTCATCGAAGTGCTACCCCACAGGGGATGGTGCGCGTTAAAGTCACCAATCACAATATGAGGGCCTTGCGATGCTTGCAGCAGAGACATCAGGTGCGAGCAATCGATCCTCGCTCTTGGGTGGATATATCCTCCAATCACTGTAACCGTGCGACATCTGTATATTATGGTGAGGCATACGTAATCATTAGTAGTATGCGATGGGACGTCATGTCTGAAATACACCAGGTCGTGACGTATACAAACTAATACTTTGCTCGAGGTTTGGTCGTTACGAGACCACATCTGGACATAACCAGAAATACGGAAAGAAGAATCCATATTAGGTTCAAAGATAACAATAACTGGAAATTGGTATTTAAATATCCGCTGTCGGAAATCCGACAAACGACCACGCAGACCGCGAGCATTCCATTGCATAACAAACGATTGACGCATCCGTTCTTCAAACATTATCGCCATACTTGCTTAGTGAAGAACCACTAGCAGTGGTTCCAAGACTTCAAGTAGCTGCACGGCAGCCTTGGCAGCCGGGGTATTTAGGCCGGAAAGAATCCTGCGCATGGAGCCCATCAAATTTTTCACCATACTCGTGACGGCAATGTCATCCATCTTTTCGTTTTCTTCAGTACGTGTAGGAGCGGTGCATAAGGGCGTTCCCACAGACCTTGACGGTAACGAGGGCCACTGAGTCTCCGATGTGGCTAGTGCCGATGATGGGTCGCCTTGCACTTTCGCGGCATACAAAGGCTTTGAGGCACGTGCTTCTTCATTCCTGAGACGAAGAGGGGGTGGATGTTGCACTTGAGCTGTCGTCCCTCCAACGCGAGGAGGGCTGCGATCCCGTTGATGTCGGTTTCGTGAACGACGTCTGCGGTGGCGGATAGCCCTTGCCGCTTCCCTGTGCGTGGAACGATCTCTACCCATCTTCTTCAGAATACCCATTTCCTTCCTGATCTTTGGGCACTCTTTTGACGTTGCGTCATGAGCACCAGAACAATTTGGACATTTCGCAGCAACGTTGCAATTGCTGTCTCCGTGAGGTCCACCACATCGTTTGCATGTTATTGCACCCTTGCAAACTGCGCTGACATGCCCAAGTTTCATGCACCTGTGACACTGTAAAAGCCTCGGCACGTAAGGACGTACCGGATGCCTCACATATCCAACCTTGACGTGTGTTGGCAAAGTTTCCGATTGGAACACTAATTTCACACATCGGGAACGTCCAAAACGGTGAAAGCTGAGCACAGGAGCTGACGATGATAGTAGTTTGGCCAGGTCAGTGTCTGTAATGTCAATGTCCACATCGTAGATGACGCCTGTCGTCGCTTCCTTGCCGTATGTGGGGAATGCGCGAACAGGGATGCTTCCCAACTGAGTGATGTTTTTCAGTGTCTCCAGTATGGTCGGTGTATTGACTTCCACCGAGAGGATGTTCTTTCGTGCGTTTATACGTATTTCTTCTACGTGACCATGGGCAGTTCGTTCAAAATATTCCGACAGGCTCTGCCTGTTCAGTGAGTTGAGGTTGTCTGTTGTCGTTGTTGGTACATATGCAATAGTGTATGATTGCTTGCCACTTGCCTTTTTCGTCGCCTGGCGACTGGTCGGTGATGTTCTTCGTATCTTTCTCTTCAGGCGTCGGCTTGACACCACGGTAAAATCGCTGTCCGAGCCCATCTCATCAGTAGAGGAGCCATCAGATGACTCAATCGGGACCATGCTGGGGTCGAAGCGGTCACTCACGTCACCTGCATAATGAACTGGCCGTTCAGGACAAAACTGCTGGGCGGGGTTTGGGTCCCCCATTGCAGAGGATGACGTCCCCCAGTTTTCTTGTCACTGATTGCAGAGATCACAGAAAATAAAATAGAAAATGCAGAGAGCTCGAAGCTGAAGCTGCTCGCTATGATCACTTCTTCTTCTTCCACCACCTGGTAGCGAAGCTTCCATAGGAGCCCATACGTTCAAAACATGGCGGTCCATCGGCGGTCCATGGGGCTTAGCGCCATCTGTATGCGGTGGGAACACTTCCGGCGGAAGAAAAAATAATGTGACGCCATGTCCGTTAAAAGCAGAAGTGACGTCATTTTGTTTCGAAGGCGCGAAATTTGTTTTGTTGTTCTTCCTTTGGAGCTATATATTCAAATGCCCCGCCATTCGACTTGATGGGCGTTTCGAGCTTTCAGCGTGGCAAGCGATGCAGGAAAAGGCCAGCCGTACGGTTGTCGAAATCGCATCCCTGCACAGAACATACTTTCTTTGGAGGCCGATGAAAGCTTTAGGTGTAGAGTGCTGATCCTATTGCTGGATGCCAAGCCCGTCGGCCAGCGCAGCCGCACGAAAACAACTACACAATTATCTGGCGGTCGTAACTCACTACTTTTGACTGAACAGATTAAGAAGCAATGAAGCTACCCGCGTCACCAAATTCAGACAAACTTCGACAAGGAAGAAAGCAGAAACTGTGAGGGGGGCGTATTTCAACAGGTGATACGAGTGCGCCTTTCTGCCCATTTCAAGACGTGCATTGCATTGCGAGTGATAGTGGCGTCAACGCCCCCTGTAGCGATGGGCGCTGAAAAGAAATGCATTTATTAATAATAAAAAAATTAAACTTGTATTTTCTTAACTCGTCACGAATATATAAAATTGACTAGGAACATTATTTTCGTTGAATGAATCTAACTGTGTCTCGTTTGAATTAAAAAACGCGTTTTTCTTTCCCAATGTTTGTTCCCTCCAAACCTAGTCGCGCTTCAATCGCTGCTCCCATAACCCCCCATGCTGATGTCGGTGACAATCTGTACTGAACCGCTTTTCGCCCGAAGCTTCGCGACCTATTTGAATCGACCTTGAAAGAAGTATAGAAACAACCTAGTATATATCGAATTCGATTCTATAGACTACCTGCGAATTTTCGGCACTAGCATGGGTACACCATTCGCTCCCACGTATGCGAACATTTTCATGAGACAGCTTGAAGCAGACCTGCTGAAATCCTACCCTTTAAAACCCCACACCTATCTTCGTTACGTTGACGACATATTTATAATATGGGAACATGGCGCAAGCGCCTTAACCGACTTAATTAGCCCTTTCAATCGCTTTCAGCCGAGTATTAAATTTACTGCTCACCACTCTCCTAGTCAGATCAACTTCCTGGACACGACGGTCTACGTAGAAAACGGAAAACTGAGAACGACACTTTACCGGACGCCTACAGATAGCCAGCAATATTTAGACTACAATAGTCATCACCCGCGACATTTCAATCAAGGAATTTTTGTCGGACAAGCGAAACGTATAAGAAGAATCTGCAGCAAAGACCACGATTATATCCACCACCTAAATGACCTTAAAACAACGCTAGCAGAAAGGAACTATCCCCAAGTTGCTCTCGATACAGCTTATGATGCCGCGTCAAGATTGGAGAGACAGCCGCAATTGGCGAAGAGACAGCACACACTAGAGTCTGACAGACCACCGGCCTTTATAACAAAATATTCTAATGCACTCCCAAACATAAACAACATCCTAAGAAAATACCACCTAATATTATCAAGTAACGAGCGTCTGCGAAAAGCGTTCCCGGATGTACCCAGGGGGAAGTATCGCCGAAACAGGAACTTTAAAGACATGTTAGTGCACGCAAAAGTCGGCCAACAGCATTCCCCCGTAATAAAAGCATGTTGTCGCCCTAGGTGCAAAACGTGCAGGCACATTCAAGGAGACATTAAAATTAAAAGCACCGCAAATAGTTATACACATGAAGTCAAATCGAGCTTCACTTGTACAAGTTCGGATGTGATTTATATGCTTGAATGTTCCTTCTGTAAGAAACAATATATCGGTGAAACAGGACAATCAATGAACGTCAGATAAAATGGACACCGCGCGGACACAGCTAAAAAGCTTCCCAAAGCCGTCGCCGAGCATTTCAACCAACCAGGTCATAACTTTGATGAACTTAAACTCTACATTTTACAGTCGAATTTCCGTTCTGAACGAGAAAGAAAATGCAGAGAATCATACCTTATTCATAAGTTCAAGACATTGCAACCAATAGGCATAAACGATTCAATGGGAGCTTTAGAATCTATTCGCTATGCTAAACTTCAAGCTATAGGCAACAACACTTAGTTGGATTTCTTGGCGTAACCCCTCCCCCTTTTTTATTTTTGTTTCCTTTCCATTCCTCTCCTTTTTTTCCTTTTTTTTTCAGCGGGCGTGTCAGACGCCCTTGACACGCCGGCTAACACACGTTGGTTAACAGACCTGGGTGGGGTGTGAGGGGTGGCCCTGGCTTTGACCTTGTGCACAGCGTTCCTTTACTCTCAATTCGACACGCTAACACACCTTCCCTCGTTTCCGCACTCTCACGCGTCACACCCTCTCCCCTTTAGAAGAACCCCACCTATATACACTGTGGCGAGGAAAACGTACGTCGCCTTGAAGAAGACAAGTCCACTTGTCGAAACGTTGGCTCCTGCATTCACCTTGTTCACGTTTTGCTCATCGTCTTGAATTTCCATCTCCCGCATTCCCCGTCTTTTCCCTAGTATATATTGTATGGCAAGTGTGAAAATGTAAGTAGGTGCCGGAAATTCAGCAAGACCTGAGGCAATGATGTTCAATGTCTCTACTGTTGCTCACGCTTTATGTTAAGGGCATAGAAAGGCGACTGGAAAACACTGACTTAGAATTTGATTTAAGCTATATGCGTAATGGACAAACAGCTCAAAAGAAGGTTCCCGTATTGGAATATGCGGACACCACAGTGCTGCTAGCGGACAATGCAAGATATTTACAGACACTTGCGAACATCTCGGGAGACGCAGTGACAAATCTAGGCATTAGGTTCAGCACAGAGAAATCAGGAATTCTGATGTTTAATGAGGAGACGAGTAATTACGCCGTGTCATTTCCACAGCAAGTCCCACCCATAGCCAATCAATATATATATATATATATATATATATATATATATATATATATATATATATATATATATATATATATATATATATATATATATATATATATATATATATATATTATTTATATACCTTAGCGTATAGATATAAGAATGAAAGACTTAATGAAGCATTCACTAAAATAATCTGAAAATAAAAGAAGAGCGGGAAGCGCTAATAACGAAACATGGAGCTCTTTGGGGTCACGATAAATATGCGGTGGTGCGTGGAATTGCGAAAGCAGTAATGGTGCCAGTCATTGCTGGCACCAAAAAAAAAAATGCCAGAAATGAGATTCTGTGTTTGAAATCGGATATATTGTCGGGGCTGGAAGTTAAGCAAAGATCGGTAGGTCGATTGGCTTTGGGAGCCCACGGTAAACCACAAATGAGGCAGTGCCCGGTGACTTGGGTTGGGCCTCTTTTGAAGTCGGAGAAGTGCAGAGCAAAATTGGTTTCGAAGAAAGACTCAAGACCACAGATCAAAATAAGTCGGTGGCTAAGGCGCACTACTGTCTGTAGCATGACATTATGGACACAAAATACAGGAAGAGGACAAGATAGCTGGCAACCAAGTACAGGGTGATTGAAAGTGTCTATACATAACCAGGAGTCATCGAAAAGGTGTGAGAAACAGAAGTAGTGAATTGGATGCAGAAAAGAAAAACGACACCGTGAATATTTACAAGAATGGAAAGAAAGAAATTGGGAGGGGAAATCTGTACCATAAGAGAAAGGGCAGCAGAGCCTCGCTATTTGATTCTCGAGCTGCTTGCGGAAGGACAAATACATATGGGAGCAAATATCCGCAATAATATGAGGCGCGTGTATGCTGCACCGAAAATTGGGAGACACCTCGGCACATCCTAATGGAATACAGGGGGATTCAACCCGTGACATATGTAGGCAACGTACACCTTCAAGAAGCGCTCGGATTTAAACTGAACGGAAACGTCAAGCGTTTAGCACTAGACGTAAACAAGATAGCGTTCAGATATTGCTTGGAATATGCAGGGGACGAATTGATACGTCTGTTTCAGTTACAGGCATAAGTAGCGGTTAAATGTAAATAAAGGAGTCTCGAGGAAGCAGAAAAAATGATTAAGGAGGTATACCGAAATTCTAGAAGGAAAAACATGTGTAACCTACCTCATTAAAGCAAGCAGGCTAGGTTACGATTTGTCAAAGTCCCATTTCATAGGGGATGCAAAAAAATCTTCCTCATCATCATGCTCAGAATGGCTACTGAATCACAATGGCTTCAGAATCGGTAGGCGTCTAGATGATAACTGATTTGTTCTTACTCAGTGCATTGAAATATCCAAAGAAAGAAGACCGCTAAATGTGGCTTCTTTATACATCAACGAATCGTATGACAACGATGGCTGCAATATTTTGTGAGATATTCTGGAAGAGGGCCTAGACAACGAGTGTATACAGCTTTTCAGGGAGATTTATCTCAAAAATAATGTTTGCACGTTTTGCGTTGAATGGGAAGGAATGAGGAGCGAGGTGAAAGTTGATATCAACAAGGGACTGATGCAGGGATGCCCTTTATCCCCACTATTCTTTATGATGGATACTGTAAAGGCGTAAATTGTGTTAGAAGGAATCAATACCGGGTGTAATCTTTCATAGAAACACGCGGAAGCGATAATAGGGCAGCAGCTACCAGTTTTGTTTTATTTGGACGACACTGTATTACTTCCAAATGGGCAAAGTGATACGCAATGGCTGGCTAATATCTATAGACAGAGCGATGAGAATTTAGCATTGAAATTTAGCCTTAAGAATTATGTGCTATTGTATTCAATGAAAACAATGAACAGACAGTGTGAATACAGGGCCAGGAAATACCACGGGTAAGAGAATACAAATACTTCGGTGTTTGGAGAAACGAGGGTGATAGGTAAATCCAAACACAGGGGAAAGAACTAATAGCAAAGGGGAAGATAAATGCGGCCATACTTGAACCACAGAGAGTTATGGGTATACAAAAGCTAGGAGGTGCTCAGGGATATGTGGAAATATGTAATAGCTCCAGGACTTCAATTTGGAAATACTGTTGTTTGCTTGAAGTCTGAGGTACCATATCAAGACCCGATGGCAGACAAAGATCTTTGGGACGCGTCGGAGTGGGCGCTCACGGAAAGACTACTAGTAAAGCTGTGAGTGGTGATACGACGTGGACAAGTTTTGAAGTGAGAGAAGCTCGGAGTAATGTGAATTTTAAAACATGACAGAGGAATATGGAAGAAAGTAAACAGGCTGCCGAGAGTGTGCTAACATTTATACAGGAAAAATATTAACTCGCAGTGATGGAAATAAACTAGGACGCTTACTAGCAAGTACGCGACCAGTTTAATAAGCGACATGTCAACAAAGGGCACTAAACGCAATGTCAGAAAGGGTGAGAGAATCTCTTTGGTCACGGCAGTGGAAAATAAACCGGGTATGAGTAACTATATAGCTAAGTAGTAAAAAGGAAATAAAGACGAAAACAATTTATGATAGCTCAAAGGGAAGCTCATTACTTTTCGAAGCGAGATCAAGATGTCTTCAAACGCGTAGATAGAATGGGAGGTACACCAAGGAAGAAGTATGTGCTTGCTGCGGTAAAGCTAGGAAAACGATAGAACATGGTTTTATTAGAATATCTACCCAGCTGTCGATTTAGGCTCCGCTGGCCTTCTTGAAACTCTTGGATTCAGGGATAGCAGGGGGAAAGTAAACGTGTCCGCAACAGAGATTAGTACACGCCAATTGCGTATTTGATGGGAGAAAATTGGGGAGGCCACAGACAACGGATTCTTACTTTTTCAAAACAACGTTCCCAGAAAGGGTTCAGTCAATTTGGTGCAGGGAATTTTTTGGTTGCAAATAAATAAGGTAGTTCTGGCATTAGGTACAATAAGGAGAAAGAGTTTGGTGGCGCAACCCACCACCACGTTTCAAAGGCGATGCTTATAGCATCTATCCATCCATGCATCTATGCTAGGGTGTCCCGAGAGTACCACTTCTCGCGCCGGTGCTGCTATCGAGGCAACGTAACATCGGCAGGGATGAAAATCACTTGCAAGTCGCATTGCTTCTGACACTGCTAAAGCGTCCTTTTCAGACCCGACTTTCTTTGGGGCGCGATGGTGCGTACCAAGGAGCGCTGACGTTGTGCTGGAAGCAATGAGCGTGGCTCCAATTCCCTGTACACCCTCGGCATTCGATCTCCTCTATTAAACCGGACACACTCCAAAACCTTCTCCAATCCGGCGGCGTTGTTATTATCGCGGGGCATGTTTTCCGTCCTCTACACAACGTCGAGGTGAAGGTGAAGTGTATTTCTTTTGCGCTATAGCTCATATCCCATTCCCGAAGCACCCAATTCCGCCTGTAGAATGCTACCGCATGAAAATAATTAGTGCTGAGATATGGCATTCGTTATCTAACTACAGGACACGTAGGTTTGACGTATGACATGAGTTTTTTTGTTGACCTCCGGGATACTCGGAGAAATCACATGGCTATAAGGGATTGCAATTTAGGACCACGACTACAATGCGCTCATTTTATTAACACGAGTGTAAACTAGACGTGGCGTTCCACAAACAGAGTTATGGCGACTGACTGTCACTAAATTAATGGTACAGTTAAAGCAATAGTTTTGTAAGCTACCTACACGATAGAAGGTTAGCGGTTGAGAAGGAAATGCAGTCACATAGTGGCAGTACTGTTTAGTATACTTGTACAAAGTCTCTAAATAAAGAAAGCAAAAACTGGCAAGTTGCAACATCTAGGTCACAATGGAAAGAGCCACGGATGCGAAGCTCGCGCGGAAACAAATTTCCTTCCACTCTTTGGCAGGCGTCATTTTTTGTTGACAAGCTGACTAGCGAAGCAAAGCAAGCCATTACCGAAAAGAAGAACACTCATAGCCAGTAAAAACCTCGCTATAACGAAGTTGAAGGGGAGTGCATGCGAGCCGGAATGACTTCATGTGCATTATTGCCTGTACTTCACTATGAATATCTGGGGGGAATGTCAAGAGAATTTCTGTTACTTCGTTATACGTTATACACGAGGTTTCGTTCACATGAAAAAAACGAAGCAGGAAAACACCAAAAATGTGGAGCCAAACGGAACGGGTTAAACAGATTATTACCGTATTGCCGCTGTCTACTGACGAGTCTGTCTATTGACTCCAGCTAGTACAAATCAATGCGCCAACTGCACACACATGCTAAGCGCAAAAGCAGGCACTGCGTCGGAGGACTGAGGCAGTCGCGTACCATTAGTGTGATTGGAACGATTTCACGCGCGTCCTGTGGGGCCGCCACAATAATGCTGCCCCCAAGCGACGACAGTATACTCTGGTTTATTTCCGCGGGGACGGCGGTTCGCGTTGCACACCGCCGCCACCCTCGTGTGCGGGTGGAAGGAACGGTTCCACTCGATGCTTTCTGTGTAGATGCGATCGAAATAACTGCTTATAGTAGGTGAACTGTTATCCAACGCGCTGATTTCCTGCGCGAAGTACCTACGGAAGCAAACTTCCTGCAGTTGTTTTCATAAGGTGTATTGCTGTTTTGTGTATATGCTGGGCTCTTTTATTTCCCGCTTGGCTTTGTTCGCGCTCTGTTATCTCTTATTGTTATTGGGCGTGTTTTTGCGTCTGTATCGTAAGATCCAAATGAACGAATAAAAGGTTTGTAAAGATCGTGGTATCACTGCGCGTCCACCACGGGGGCCAGTGGCTACGGCGCTTTTGTGTTGAGAACGATTTCGCGGGTTTATTTCCACCACAAATCAATCAATCAATCAATCAATCAATCAATCAATCAATCAATCAATCAATCAATCAATCAGCCAATCAATCAATCAATCAGCCAATCAATCAATCAATCAGCCAATCAATCAATCAATATTACTATATCTTGGAAACCTGAAGAAAAAGGGGAGGTCGCTGGGGCAGAGAGAAAAACAGAAAGGGCCGCAGTGAAGGCCTTTTCAATGAAATAACACGAAGTCTTTATACAACATGACGGTCTGTATCTGAGCATGCTACGCGGCTGGAGCTTTTGGAGCTCTCGGTTCCTGGCACTGTTCTGACACTGAATTGCGTCTTAATTGGCACTGAGAGCATTGCAGTGGAATACAGGCTCCTACAAGCCCCTCTGTAGATAACGTCTTTGATAGAGCGCTTCACGCTCGAGTTTCCTTTCGTACCGCCTCCCAGGCTCTCGTGACCGTGGCTGCTGAGTGCTGCTGCTGTCTCGTCTGAAAACGCATAGGCAAAAAAAAATTATAAGCCCGATGGTGGGATTGAACCTCAGTCCCTCAGCACAGCAGCCCGGGGCTCCCACTATTAGGCCAAAACCGCACGTGTAGTTCTACCGTTCCGGTTCCAAGTACCTCTCTGGCGTCATCGCCACGTGATTCACGTGACGCCGTACGGGTGCGTGAGAGCACAAGTGCGTGCGCCCCAGTTTCCTTTTTTTTCCTTTACTCCAAAACACGCAGGAAGGAAATGGGCAAAGTTTTTACAGCATTTTATTAACCAGTTATCAAAAGCGTCCCTTCACACACATCCCAAGAAGCAGCGTCAGATGCGCATACCTTTTGTTAGTGATTCTTCAACATCATATTCTTCATTCGAGGAGGCATTCACGTTAGTAACTCGTGATATCTGGGTTTGTTGAGTCAACTGGGCCACCAAAAGTTTGGAGTGAAGAAGATTTCAGGACTATCTGCTTTTAATTAGGAGGTAAAATAATAGGAATTCAGATATGTAATCTTCTTTAAAGAAATTTTCGACGTCAGAAGTATTACTAATACGCACGCTTTTGTGCCGAGCATCTAATCTATGCTTAGCCTTTGCGCCTTTCTTCCATAAATATGAGGGTAGACATTCTCAAAAGTAAAAACTTTATCCGCCTTTTGTGCCAAGACAAAATTGGAAACCTGGAGCTCCCCATTGAATCGCTCTAATAACCTTTAGCTTTGAGGCACCTGCGTTCAGGAGCCGATATATCCGGAGGCATAGGCGAGAGACTAAGCAATTGTCATTCCACCTAGGTGAAGCCAGCTCTGTAGCCTGAAAAATTGGGCGAGGCGCATTGCACTTTACCCAAGAAGTACACTCATGGTGCAAGACGCTTCAGAATGAAAGCAATGTACAAGCCATATTTTACCCTAAGAATTGAATACTGGTCTTCGGAACATTATATGTTTGCTTGTAGCTTTTCTTTGTGCCGATACAGCCGCAAAGCCTTCGCGCATTGCTCACGTCCTTCTCTTTAACATTTTTCTTACTGCACGAGTGCGCAAGTGAATAGACAACGCATTCTGTGAATTCCTTGCGTTTCAGTCAGGAAAGCCCAGGACAGAACTTGCCCCATCAAACGACTTGATTTTGGGCAGCGGTAATGCCTCAATTACGAGGAGTGCTTCGAGAAAGACGCAAGAAGTGGCCCTCGTTTAATCCGACTCTTTCCTGTGTCATAGCCTTCAGTAATAGAAGCCTCGCTGCACGAACTCGTCTCTTCTTTTAGTTGCTCTTGTTCTGTTTCTTCCTTGAGTAATAGATATTTTGAAAACAAGTTTATTTCTTTAACAACGTACCTTGGTGTCCGACTGTATCAAGAAAAAAAATCACCTTGCAATTTCACGGAGCACGTCTAGTTCGTAATATAACTGTCGGAATAAGTATTCGAGTGGAATACAACACATGGGGGGGGGGGGGGGAGTAAGCGAACTGTCTTCGAATGCCGAAACGGGTACGAAATTCTTTTCTCCTTCTCTAAGCATAAAAAAACAATATTGTAAAAGCAGTCAAAATAACGTTGTCTCAGTGAACTCAAAATTATTTCTGAGTCTGTTGTAAGGGCAGCTGGCGAATACGCAAATAGTAGAGACCTGTCGCAGTTCCTTGTGCGCTTATTCTGCCGAAACTTGATGAGGCCACTGGAACACTTCCACGGACGCATTCCAATAACAATATCGGGCAGCAATAATCCTAGACAAGCGGGCGTAGTCTACCATAATCAAGTATACAGGGAACTCAGATGTTGGCTCTTTTAAACAGATATTTCCATTTGAAATTGACGTTTTCGAGTTTAGTTTGCTAGTTATAATGCTAACAAATCCCTGCATACGGAAATATCAGCGTAGGCTGAACGTGTTGCGAGACACAGTAAAAGGCAACAAGTCCCATTTTAAAGAGACGCTAATGAGAACTAATGGATCAATATAGGTCAATAAAGTACTCTTGAATACCTCTAGTTCCGTTGATTTTGCGGTAATAGTTTGATTGCTGAAAAACAAATTGCAGTGAATGTTACTGTTTTTAGCTTTCGCGCCGAAACCCCACGGCTAATACGTCAGTGTGGCGTCAAGAATTTCAAAGCATTTTTCATAATTGAGCCTGTATGACTCAACAAAAGGAATTGAAACTTTCTAACATCAGTCTTTGGCTTATTCTCTCACACTCTCTCATTCTCTCGTTCCCTGTCATAAACGGCGAGACTCTACATATAACCAGCAACTACACCTTTCTATCGTCCCTCGGCAGTTCGTGAGCTGCGTATTTGTGGTTTTCGACATCTTCTCAAGGACGTTGAAGTGCAAGTTGACGCCTGCTAGCAAGTCGCGATGAAAGCAAGGAGCTACCGAGTTAATGAGGTACAAGAGTCCATTGGACGCACTTATTGTTTCTGATATTTTAAGAGGCGAATGAAAGTGAAAAAATAAACAACAAGCATAAAGAATAAGTGCGGACCAACGAGCCTGGCGACAAATAGTGGCAATCACTGCTTTCCCTGTCACGCTGCTTCTCGTGCGTCCTCTGCACGCAGCTGTATTTCGCGCAACTGCTAGTGTCACGCCTTTGTAAGTTCAGACGTAACGATGCCAACAGGCAATCTTCTTTTCGGTAAACCAATTAACCACACGAACGTTCCCTTACAGTCGCGAATGTAGCATTCTCCTTGTAGGCACCCTAGGGACTATGAATTTCTACGGGACTACTCTAGTAACATTCTCTAGATATACAGATACAAATGCGTCTGAGATCTACTATACTTTGACGTAATAACCATTCTCAGGTGTCCCTGCCCCCCGTCCCCTCCCAGGCCGCTGCTCCCACGTGTACCGCAGCCCAAAAGCTACGGGATAAATGAGCCTCGGTCGTCGAGGCGCCCCTCCAGATCTCGCATAGGGCAGATTAATGGAGCTTCCCGCAGTGCGTCCCGGGCGCGAAGTCATTAACTACGCCCGCTGCTTCGCTAAGGAATCAGCCGGCGCTGCCCTTCTTTGTGCTTCAACAAATCCTCCTTCGCCGCCACGAAACCTTACTCTGTACTCTCAACGCGACCCGCATTTTTCCTACCGCGTTGCAGATAACTTGGGACAGAACATACCTGACACGGGGGAAAAAAAATGTCTTAACCTTGTATTTGTCTCTGCGCGAACGGCAAGTTTGCTTTGGGAAGCCATCATTCTTCGGTCTAATCTCCGTTCACCTTCATCTTCTTGTTCCTCTGCGTTCTCGCTTCAGTAGACTTTGATATGAATGATACCGATACTTTCGGGTGCACTGAAATGTGCACGCTACAGGCGGAGTTCAGTGTGAAGAAAATATGCACATCAAAATGCGACAAATTTGGCGTGGTTTCTAGAACTGCTTGGCAAGTTAAACAACGCCAAGATGTTTCGCTTTGAATAACTTGCTTGCAGTGGCTACAAAAAAAAAAAAAGGCTGAAAGCACATAACACGCGGACGTCTATGACGGCAATGCGACGGCGCGGTTTGTGGAGTGGTTTAAGTACAAGAACCTTGCGCAAGGAAAGTTCGGCAACGATGATACCTAATGTTCCCAGATCATACAAGATAGGATACCGAAATGTTCCGCCTCGGAAGGTTAGTTATTCTGCAGCGTGTCGGAATGTCGAATGCCGGTGGCTTTTAACAAACTGGGGCAGTAAACACGGTTGCCTTGGGGAGTGACACATTGAACGCGTTGCGTAGTAACTACAGCGGCATGACGTAGTGTGAGAAATAATTGTGCTATGAACGAGGACAGAGTAGATGTTTTCTGTGTCATGCAGTCACTGCGAAATATTTGGAAAGGTATGCCTTTTAAACGTGTGTACATGAGCGTATCAAACGAGTCCTATCATACCACTGGCTTTCGGATATGTCACTTAAACTGAATATTTGCCATGATTTGTACGCGTGCAGATGCCTGGGAAAAATGTGTTTTTCTGTAACTCACCTCCGGAATTGTTAACCGTTTTGATACTACAGGCGATTCCTTTATAATTCTCTAGTGGCAAACTCTACTGATATATTTAACGCGCCTCGGCAGCGTAAACCACGTAAGACAGCAAGAAATCTAAAGAAAGATGGTATTGTACAAGCAGGGCACTTGAGACTCTTAGTTTGGGTGCGACAGCCGTTTAGAGTTTGGAAACTGTCACCTACGTGCATTCGTCCGCCGCGTCTTTTCGATAACGCCGCCATCTTGACGTTAAACCACCTCCTCACCTTCAGTTTTCATCTCACACAGTGGTGAAGAGAAACAGAGCTTTGCCACGCACTGACACCAGCAAGGATTGAGGTCATGCGCTTGCGGCAACGAACAGGCAATGACGCGACAACCTACATACGAACACATCGATCACGCTACACTAATGCTTAACAATTTCAGCGCTGCTCTCTGTGCCCCTCAGGGTCAGAGAGCGGAGTCGTCTGCGCATGTATTTCGGAGGGCACAGCAGACGACAGTTTAGCAGACGAAAACGATGTTTCATGCATGAAATAATTTTTTGTTTCATATCACCTCATGTTATCATGCTTTGATGTCTTTTTACAATTTATTGTTTGTAAGAAAGCCGTCTACGGAAGAGTTTCTAACGATTCCAATTTCTTCCAAATTAATAGATCTCCCGCCGAAAAGAGATTGTTTTTGAGTATAGATCGCACTGTCTGATGGGAAAACCTTTTGCTGCGCCAGTAAATGAGTCCAGAGGTGGACAAATCGCTGAAACCTGCTGATTTGCGTTGTGTTTTCTTGTTTGAAACAAAGGCACGCCGACAGCCTAAAAAGCTTAGCGCTGAACTCCCCTCACCGTACGTGAAGGCAGTCCTCATTATTATGGGCGTAGGCAGCTAGCTCCGCCGGAGACAGCTGGATTCGCCAACTGTTGTGTATATTACGGGCGACTACGCTGTATCGCTATGATTGCGAGACAAGGAACCGAGGGAACCTGCCCGAGCGCAAGTAATTGATTGGTTCACAGAACGTTTCAAATGCGGCTCCCACAAGAAAGGGATTGAGCTGGGACTCGCACGAACGCAACGCCCTGAAATGAGATCGTGAAGCTCTGTCGAACGGGTTTCGGCTTAACTGAACAACTAATCAGCGCTGTTCGCGCGATTTTGCAACGCAATTGAAGCTTGTGATAAAGTGACATTCTAAATGTATACCCGCACATGGTTGCAGGCTTGAAAAGTTCGATGGTGGAGACAGGTAGCGTTGCTGTGATGAAATTGCACGAAAGACGACCAGCTGGCGCTCTCTTTAATCTCATGTTACGAAATGAGATGCATAACTTTAAAGTTTATTGATTTTCAGCTAATTGAATTTGTTGGGTTGAAGCGCATACGCGTAACTCAATTGAATTTCACAAGGGCAAGCTTTGTGCGTAGTTACAGCAACATTTACTACAACTTACCTGCCTTTTCAGGACTACCAGGTATTGAAATGAGTTTGCTAAAAATATTAATAATAACAATGTTAAGAAGAGAACTAAGAGTTTTGAGCATTGCTCGAATACCCAAGAAAAACGGTTTATATTTGGCTTAAACCACCGGTGACTAGTAAAGCTGCAGTGTTAGTCTGTCCTTTCGGTTGCAAGTACTTTTTTAGTGATTATGTGGTGCATTCGCGAACATCAAGCCTTCGATTCTTCTAAAACCACTATTGAGGATTGACTTAAATTGGCCATGTTTACATCAACAGTGTAAAAATTCACGCTTTTGGAATCGCATTCAAATAAAAAAGGGCACATAGGTCATGTGACGTCCCACATAAATTAAGATATCCAAGGAACTAAGGAAACAAATACTTTGTCAGTGCCACACGAAGAGCCTCTAAAACAAAATGAGTAACAATAAATTGGGACGGCCCTCACTTGTGGCAGTCAAATCGTGTATAAGTTTATCAAACTGCAGTGAAATGCTTTGCAATTTTTCCCACTCAGCAAGTAGAAAAATTGCACATTGCGTCACAATATGATATTAATTGCTCGTCACCAAGCGCGGTTTTATTCCATTCACGTACTTTCTCTCTCTATACACAAAGACACGCATATATATATATATATATATATATATATATATATATATATATATATATATATATATATATATATATATATATATATATATATATATAGAGAGAGAGAGAGAGAGAGAGAGAGAGAGGGAGAGAGAGAGAGGGAGAGAGAGAGACAGAGAGGACGTTACTGGAGTAAACCTAATAATAATAATAATAATAATAATAATAGTAATAACCTCATAATTTAGGCTCGCCTTCTGCACTTTCAGCTCTGGTAGTGAGCTCGCCCCATAAGGCCGTTAACAAACATATATATGTATATCTCCCCGCGCAAACCCTTAGTCACGTGGCTGTTTTTATATTTCGCAGGCTTTGTTTACAACATGGAAAAAAGGACTACGTGAGACGTATCGTACATGAAAATACTCGATCGGTGGTTTCTGAAGGTGCGCACAAATCTGAGAAGCATACTTGGGGTCCTAAGCCAATAAATAACAAGTTGGGTAGATAGACTTAATTAATGAGTCCCTCATTATCAATAAGTCAAAAAAAATTGTCTGATGTTACTGCAGGTCAGTACGAATAGTACGCATTCGAGTCAATTCGCTTTGACGCGACGTTTATTTTTGAAATCACGGATCAAGTTACGCCGGGCACCCCGTATGTTGACGCGTGTACTCATTTACTCTTTTTCCGTGGACGGCGTCTGACCCGCTAACTTAAGGTTGTGGCTCGGCCCAAGACGCGCCTGCACGATTTGGAACTTACTCGACAGTTACTGCTCATTCTATCTGTTGCGTATTAAAGTCACTTTGTGAGCTTTAAATGCGAAGTACCGAAAACGTTCGCGCCACAGCCGTCGCTCTTCATTGGACAGCGCTCACTTCCGGCTGGGAGCTGCTTCCGTCCGCCATGTTCTTCCTGGAGCCAGTACAGCTACTGAGTTCGACGGCGCTAGCACGCGTGTTTTCTTGCTTGTGCCGTAGTGTCGGCTGCAGATTTTCAGCCAAGGTGACTTCTTCTTTTATTTGTTTATTTCACTGCATACACACCGCACACGATGCTGTTTGAACCCATAGCCTTGGTGGCTAGTTTGGGGTCCACTTCCGTACATCTGTCGCTGTTTGCTGGAAGTCAGCGCACTTTTCCGGACGCTTCGTGCTTACTGCTGATTAAGCAACCGAAATGTTCACTAAGAAGACCGTGGCCGCCGAAGCGAGCGGCAAGGGAAAACGTGGTAAGAGAGAAGGAACTTGTCGCTACTTGGCAAAAGTCGATCTAGGGACTTCGGTTGGGTATTTTTTCGCTGAACTTTGTTTAATCAGATTGTGCGCGCAACTAGCAATGTGTAGCACTTTCTGGAAGGCACGCAGGCGCCTAGCGATTACGCTGGGACGTTCGACGAGTCGTGCATAGAAGCCGACTCGTGCTTGACCCGCAGATCTCATTTTCGACGATCGCCGAGATTACTCACCGATGTCATTGTGCTCCAGTGTCACTTGTTCTGCTGGCAACACGCTTGGCCAATAAAGTGTTAGTTTCGCAATACAGTTTTTTGCGACGGTGTTCTTCACATTCACTGCAACCTGAGAATATATATATATATATATATATATATATATATATATATATATATATATATATATATATATATATATATATATATATATATATATATATGTGTGTGTGTGTGTGTGTGCGTAAAACGGGTGTGACATAATGTGTAAGGATTTGCTTTGTGTGACGCCCCATGTCTACTCGTAAACAATGGTTTTTACAGCAAAACTGTTTACCGCTACCCCCCAATGGCACAGTCGTGTGCGTGGACAGAAAAGTACGAGCAAGAACTATCATCTTCAGCAATTGATCATACCCCCCTAGAACCAAGCACAGAATGCATCATAGAGAACAACATGTTAAGTCGTTTGTGAGCAGCAAACATTGTATGTACATTTGCCGTCCTGACTCGCAAGAGGACAATGCGAGCAACTGTAGGGCTGGACGTCTGCACTGTACAAAGGAAAGACAGAACTGTGCTATCCACTTTGCATATATCTCCCGGCACGTCCAAGTGTGAGATAGAGAAGTTTGTGGCCACGCACTTTGCATGTGTCAGCCGTGATGACACTACCACACCAGTCCAAGTCACTCAACTATACTGAACGGTCTTGTATCGATTTAACTTTGCGAGAGATTTTGTTTGAGGTTGTAACCAATCAATCAGTGTTTATCACAGTAATATGAAGAACGTTTGCCAAAATTTACTGTTTGTCTCGTCACCATATCGCAAGTGGTGGTTCCCTCACAGCTTCGCTTTCCAACAACCTTCACAGGGTGGAATGGGTCCTGCATTTTTTTATTGATGGCGCATGAATGTCATCGATGGTGCCAGTGGTGTTTAACTGCTTGTAACATGAATAACAGTACCGGAAAGACGGGCCTACGCATATTACTAAAGGTGGACAGTTTAAACAAGAAATACACAAAGAAAAAAAAAGGCCAACTGCGAGAACCGCTTTCCGAAGCATCACAAAGCGTTTTATGCTCATCAACAACATTGCCACGCATCATCACTAGGAAATGGTAATTACAGCGGGTTGAAACGGCATCGCTGTGACTTGGGTACTGGTGATGCACCATATATAGTGGCGTTCTCGATAGATGTATAGCTGCGCATGTTGGTTTACTGTCATTGAGTTCAGGGGGCGAAATAGTCACCGTGCGCCACAGTCTACTTGTCCCCTGTGTAGAGAGCACGCGTAAGAGACAGCTGCAGGCAATAAAAGCAGGCCCCCTCAGTCCATTCTCGCACTGATTCGTATAGTTACATGTTGTTCTCTCTATAACAGTAAGTGTGTCCCACTCTATATATTTTCACAGAGTTCTGTATCAACACGCGTACAAGCTCGTCCGTTTTCTTGGGGGCCACATTTCACGTGCTAATACCTGTTCAACTAATCGCAGAGAGAAAGAAAGAGAGAAAGAGGCGTTGCTGTCCATGGAATGGAGTTGCGGTTGCTTAAAGATAACAAAAGGGAAAAGACTGGGAAGAACCTCAGTCACAAGTGCGCCAAATACATGCGCAAAACACAAAGGACATGCGCCAAATAAAAAATTGCTAGAAGTTTGTGTTAGTGAGTTTGATATTAGGAAGTTTTAGTGTGTCCGGTATTTAGGTGAACGCAAGTGGTCTCCGAGTTTTACCGGATGGGTGGATGGGAAAACGTGAACGGCCTGCACGGTGCCGCCACCTGGTGGAGCAGAGCTCAATGAGACAAGCACAGAGCTGTAATACTGCGATAACCAAGTGTATTCTACTTTACTGCTGGTGTATATATTCGGCAGCGCCATAATGGTGTTTTGGCCGAAAATGTACATCAGCAGTAAAGTAAGGTAACCTCGGTTACTGCAATATAGCGACCTTCGTCTGGTAGAGCTCCGCGTGACTAGGTGGCTGCACGGTGCAGGCTGTTCACGTTTGCACCTCCACTCATTGCGGTCGAACACCCAGGGAACTTGCGTTTACCTCGATACCGACCGTCTAAAACTCTCTAATAAAGTCGTGACCAAACTACATTGACAGTCAATTGAACAGAGCACAAGAAAAACGTGACGGACGTAAAAAGAGTAGTGGCGATACTGCCCATGAAATTACCAAAAGGCGAGTAAACGTACTCTGTTACAGATCATCTCCCTGCTGAAAGACCCAGAGGTCTTCGTGAGCTAGCCAGTTCTAGCCTGTTAAGTTGTGCCGTGGTTAGGAAACAGCGGAAATAAAGAAGTGATGATGGGTATCAATGAAGATAAGGCCATGTGAACGAAAGCATGTATACAACGTTGCAGCACTACTAGAGGGTAATTTTATTGGCGTGCCTAGAACAGCACGTTGAAGTCGTTGCTCTGAAGTCCTTGTTTGGCGAAAGTCCCAGAACGCTGTCGTCAAATGCAGCTCCATGTCCAAATGAAAGGAGCAGTATCTGCCAATTTCTTTCCCATGCTAGACAACTGCGTACAAAGATATAAATTTTAGCCTCTGAGATAGGTTAGAACGTTGGGTAATATATTCTTCTACAAAAAATGTCAGCCTGGCTTTCTGGCCGCGCATATTAGCCATAGCTTGTAAGCCAACGCGTTGCTAAAGCACAGATTACCGCGCCTTTCTACGCCTGCATATTTTACGCGACTCTCGACTACAGGGCCGCCACGATCGAGAACTCTTCCCTAAAGGTATATTAGGCGCTGTCCGTGCGACTACGGAGTTACGCATGGAGTGTGCTGAATGCTCCAACGAGACGAACACTGCGCACTAAAGTTGTTTACTTGCGTTCAAGCTTAAACGACATGCGAGACTTTATTTCCTTCTGAGTAAGAAAACAAAACAAAAAAGAAAACTAAGACGATAACTCGAAACGCTATGTAGGCATTCAAAGCACCACAGGCGTCACCGAGAAATTTTCGATAGCAACGACGACCGTAAAGCAGAGGTACAACGTAATGAAAAAATCATTTGTGCCACGCAAAAGCAAGAAGAAAAGAAAGAGATAACGAAAGGAAACAAAAGAGGAACGAAGCGAAGGCCACGCAAACGAAGGGCGCCTCGTATTCTGACTACTGCTGGCTTGGGGAGCAGCAGCCAATATGTTGCAAGCGCACGCGCAACTGCAAATGGGGTCGAAGACAAGGAAAGAAACGGAAACGAGCTTTTCTCTGCGATCGCCTCCTCTGGGGAGGAATCTCCGGACGGCGACGGCTGTTCTTGCATTCACGATAATCTCGGCACTTTCGGCCGGCGATCAAGGACCGCCAATGGGATTCGTCGTCCCGTCGATTGCTTCTCTTGCACGACGTGGGGGAATGCGAGCGAGGAAGCAAAGACGAGAATCCGCGTAATCCCTGAAAATGGGGACCAAGGCGGTGTAGTTATGGTAGCTTTGCCCATAGCCTTTCTCTTGGCGGAGCATACGTCTATTCGCCTACTTTGGGGAAACGCGAAGAAGAGCAGCAACTAGAGAAAAACAGTGGGACAAAAAGAAATGAACATGTCCAGACGTTAAGCTTGATACTTCTTTGAAGAGTGGAGAAGCTATCTGAAGCAGGCGTGCTGCCCGAGAACAAAAATAACTCGAATGGGCACGCCGTATGAGGCTGGAAAGATCTTTACGGCGGGAGCTCAAGCGTTCAGGAGCCCGCACACCTGACTTCGGCGAACTCTAGCACAGCTCGGTTCTCAAATTCTTTGTAAGACCGGGTAGCTTGTATAATTTTATTGCGTGACTAACTTTATTCGTTTGAAGAATTTCCTTTCTTCTGTGGCGCATCATTTCAACGCCAACGGGCTTCGATTGAGCGATATAATAAGTTCTTCGCGTTTTGTAGAAACTATGTGATGGTCAGCAGTAACCTTATTTCATTCCTGTTTATTTATTTCATTTGTTTACCTATTTATCTTTCTATCAAAATAAACATACGAGTACTATATTAAGAGTTTTTTAAATGAAATTGCAGTAAGCATACGTATAATATTGTGTAACCAGCGTTGTTTTAAGAATAAGGAGAAGCCAACCGAATAACCTCATTGGGAAAAAAATATAACTCAATAAATTTATTCAGATAGCACAAACTACTGTTCTAGACACAGTTCTCAACAAAACTTTACGTTCGCAACTTGTTCTACAGAAACCTCAATAACAAAAAATATTTGTTGCCTTGCATTAACTGTGTCTGGAATACACCGCTCCGTACGCCAACCTTTGCGGAAAATGCATTTTGGCGTGCTTTATTTCTCAAAGCTCTCAGGTATAAGTGTGCTTGAAAAAATTCCCGCAGAAGCCACCTCGCGATGAATGTCGACGCTAAGGCGATTAGCACTGAAGCAAAGTAGCGACACATCACACTGCCGAGCCCGTAACGCGTCATGTATCAGGCATGTATGCAGTCTGGCTCCTCTCTCTCTCTCTCTCTCTCTCTCGCTTCCTCTCTGGACGCGCGGTGTCATCTAGTGGCACAGCCAATAAGGTCGTGCGTAGATATGTATTCATACGAAATTGTATAGATGTATGTGACGCGGCTTCCAATGTGTCCAACGCCGGAAAAATTTTGAATGAATGTTTTTGCCACTTAAGAGCAGCACGTACCCTTCTGCGCATGCCCAGTGAACCAAGTTGTCTTTGGTGGCTCCTCGAAGTGCCTCACATACCCAGATGCACATCCGAGTGACCCAAACTCTCAACGACCTGTTCTGCCTGTGAGGTCTAGCCGCTTAAACGTGAGACCATTCTCAGAAGATCCCGCAACCTCGGTCGCAGATCTACAGTACGCAAAAGGCCGCCAAGGCGATAAAGCGCCGAAGACAACCAAACCAGACGAGCACTTGTGAGAGAACGTTCTTCGGGACTGAACGTATACGTCAGTGATGAGCAAAATGAGAACAACGTAAAAGCGGGAGCCAACGTTTTGACAAAAGGCCGTGCCTTCAAAAAGACAAGTTCACGTGTCCAAACGTTGGCTCCCGCTTTTACCGTGTTCTCGTTTTGCTCATCGTCTTGAATTTCCATCTCCCGCCTTCTCGGAGTTTTCCATATACGTGGGTGAACCTGCACCGGCTGGTGCGCGAACCCTGATTCTCGTTCAGCTTACATCCTTCTTCCTTAGGTTTATTTCTCCCTTTACCATGTGCAGGGCAAGCAACCGGGCGAGAACTTGGTTGACGTCCTTGGCTTTCCTTGTGATATTGCTCCCTCTCTCTCTTTCTCTCTCTCTCTCTTGGCGGGAAAGTGGTTTACTGAAGCGTGGCACATACCCAGGGACCAAATTTGGCGTAGAATATGTTCATTGAACAATGGCACGCGTTCAATGTCACGTTCCAAGTGAACCAAGTTGGACTGAGAGTTGGTTATCAACCGGGTTCTACCAGCACAGCAGCCCGTTGCTCCGCTCATTAGACCATGGGTCCCAAGTTACCGAGCAACCCAAGGTGGCGGGAGAACCTGTGAGAGACCTTGCCCGGCAGCCCAATAGTCCCCTATAGAGGGGTGTGAAGTTCTGAAAGAATAATAATCGCATTAAAAGCAGCAATTACGATTGAATGGGCATCCATCTTTCCACGGCCCCACTAACATCCACAACGTGGAGAGCCCTAATGTTTTCAAATTGAAAGCCGCAGGCGAGGCGATCAATCAAGCACCACCTTTCATTAGTTTTTTTGCGGCTGCAAAGTCTTGCATACTGATAGTACGTGCAATTGTGTTCCCAATTTAACGGCGGGTCTTGCCTCTTGAAACACGTGGAGGAATAAGGCCTACATAATCGAGGCATTTCCCTGCCAACCTGCCTCGGCTTTCACAAAGTTGTGCCACGTTACGAAAAGAAAACGTAATAGGGAGAGCACTGCCAATCGATCAGTATGCACGTGCGTACATTTGCGTATCCGGAAACCTTGGCTGCGGTTCCGAATATGGGGTACGCATTATGACAACTGACGAGGCGAAAGGAAACGGAAGTGCCCGATTTTTGTTAGTCGCAATCATGCTAATAAAGACATCAATATTAGAGAAACATAGAAATCGTTGTAAAACTGTACCAAAGCCTTGCCTATTCTTTAAGACACTCTGAAATCAGATTGGAAATTTTTTAGTTTTACTGGCTATCTCTCTGCCTGGTCTTGGTAAAATATTCAGCAGACTACTTTGTAATGCACAAAATACAGAATTGTCTTTTGAAACTAAAACTGGAACTTGCAACTCAACGCAAGCTTTGGCTTCACACTACGCAGTCACTGGTCCCACCTTTCTTTCACCGCTGAGCTTGTGCGCGAATCCTATCAAAGCTGCACTTGCTGAGAGTTTTTAGAGCCGCACCTTTTTGTAAACTATGAGTTGCGATTTACGCAAGCTTCGAGAATTGCTCAACGTGCATTCCTAAAAGTGGTTGTGAGGTTTGAAATGTGGATAGGCGATTTTTTTTTTACAGAAAAGCAGGGGGCTCTTTTCTGCATTACCCATAGCGAGAATGCCACAGGTGATGGATACAGGATGAATTTAATGTGTCAGCATTAGAACGGTCATGCGAACAATACGCCATCTCTCGACTTGTGCACAGCAAGAGAGAGGGGAGGATTGGAGAGGACGCCGACGCAGGTGGACGGGGATGATGCACCTGTTGGAGGCGGAGCGAGCAGCACGCTGGAATGCAGCTCCGCACAGTTGGTCGTCAACAGATGCAATTTGCACCCCAGCAACTGCAGACACCCGTCACACATTCAGATAGTCGCGTTAGTGACTGCATTTGCGTTCAGTCTGCTGCATAGTTAAAGACAAATATTGACGCCGCGCCTACTACGG
This sequence comes from Dermacentor variabilis, assembly GCF_050947875.1. Classification (NCBI taxonomy): domain Eukaryota; kingdom Metazoa; phylum Arthropoda; class Arachnida; order Ixodida; family Ixodidae; genus Dermacentor; species Dermacentor variabilis. The sequence continues at coordinate 113,434,767 of NC_134576.1, forward strand.
GGGAAGATTAACGCTAACACATTACTTTCACGCGAGGGCAATCTCATTGATCGCGCTCATTGTTTTGTTTGCATATCGAGGGAGCAAACCGTGTGACAGAGTCTCTCTCATTGCGCGAAATCTTGGCTTCAAGAGTTCCCTGTATACTGCACTTTTAGACGCATTCAAATGACACGACTCGGTCACAGATGCCTTTAGTGCGACATCAATTTCTGACGTTACCCACCGGTTGCTGCAGTAATTCGCGTTGCGTTCGAGTGTACGTTGACATTTGTTAGTGTGAATAGGATCCGTTGCCTACTCTAGATGTTTTCGATCAATCAATCAATCAATCAATCAATCAATCAATCAATCAATCAATCAATCAATCAATCAATCAATCAATCAATCAATCAATCAATTAATCAATCAATCAATTCGTCTGTCCATCCATATATCCATCCATCCATGCATTCGTCTGTCCATCTATCCATCCATCCATGCAATCGTCTGTCCATCCATCTATCCATCCATCCATGCATTCGTTTGTCCATACATCCATCCATCCATGCATTTGTCCGTCCGCCCGTCCTTCCGTCCTCTTACAGCCCAGTAGCCGAAGTTAGGCCATCATAAGTTCAGAGGTAGCGAATTCTACGCCAAGTCTTTGTAGCATATTGAACATCCAAGGTGCTTTAGTACTGGTCTGCAATTGGAACCGTAGTTCTCATGGTCGTAGTTCTTGTGCTCATGTCGCAATGCCGCTGTGGGGGCTCCATCTTCGTCATTGCAGCTTCGTGATGTGACTCTCGACATGCCACGGTCGTTACGACTTGTGCGCCGACCTAGTGGGCCAAGCTGTCTACCAGCTTTGCCCACTGGGTACGTGCTCGTGATTGTTCCGTCGTCGCCATTAGAGCTGTGTCAACCGACTTTCGTCTTGCTGTCGTAGTCACACTATCCTCGCCATACACTAATCATGCATTTGTTGTCACACCACCGTCGTGAGGCCGTCATGGTCTTTCCATCGCTGTCATTTCATTCTTTCTAGGCGCATACCTTCTTGCGCACCCCCCCCCCCCCCCCCGCCTACATACGAAAACACCAAACGACTTCCAAGTACTGTCTCAAGTGCGTAATGGATTTTTCCCACCGCTTCATTTGGTTATCGTAACTTTTTTTGAAACTCTTGGGAACTCAACCTTCGGTGGATTCTGTGTTTTCTTATGTCCCCCATATCGTGATAACGCTTTCTCTACGACCGAGTAGAGCACTTCTCGATACTTCTGGGCTGCGCTTCGTACACACCCTCTGCAAGACGTATATGCCACTAAGCGACGTATGATGCAGTTAAGTCGAATTCTCTTCTGGGTCACGTTCGGCTGGCGGCAAAGCCAGTGGAGTCCTTACCTTGGGGCACCATCCGTGAAGCTTCTAATCCCCTACTCCCCCTTTCCCCAATTCAATAAAGTTATTATCTCTCTCTCTCTTTCTGTCGAAACGGCCAGCACAAGTTCAGAGGTAGCGAATTCTACGCCAAGTCTTTGTGGCATATTCAACATTTAAGCTGCTTTAGTACCTTAGTACTTAGTGCTTTAGTACTGCTCTTCAATTGGAATCGTTGTTCTGAGAATTCCTTTTCATCCGAATCACAGGTTAAATGTTCGTATGAAATGATGGGTACATGAGAGATAGACCAATGGACATTTTTTTTTATGTAAGCCCCTTGTGGGTAGATAAAACCACTGTATTAGCCTGCGGCTAAGTTAATGCAAGCAGTAGTGATTACATAGCATCTTGGAATACAACCTTCGTCGCTACAGTGCCACAAGAGGCAATAAATATTGGTCATATTGAATACTGAGCAACAATTAGAAATCAAATGGCCGCTGCTAGCTGAACACTCGTGACGCAAAGCATGTCTTTCATTTGAAATCTGTAAGCTGTTTCTACAATAAGGCACATTGCGCCGATAAGTTGTCTGAAGAGGAAGCTTTCGCCCTTGGCCAACTCTGATCTCCTTAATAAAATACATGCAAAACGCGGAAATGTATTTTACGTGATAACGATTGCATTTATTTGATTAAAATTGATGCGTTTGACAAACTCTAGCAACTCTACAGAAAGCCGAATTTTAATCATGGCCTAGAATTTTTTACGAAAATCCCTGTAAACTGGTACCTTTTGAAAAAGTTAAGCCTGAAGTCTGTAAATCCGAAAGTGCCCCCCCCCCCAAAAAAAAAAGAAGAAGGTGAGACAGACATTGCAGGGTACATAACCGCGATGTCTGTGCGATGTCCGCGAACTTCTAGAAAATCTAAAGCAAGCAAATCTGATACATGAATTTACAGCTGACGTAAAATCGTTGAAAGATTCTAGAGGTTTCTGCAAAAGTCTTACTCACAAATTAGCGGAATATTTTAGAAAATGCGTATAGTACCTCAATTCTTTAGGCTTTAACTTTCTATAAATTGCAAGTAACAAAGTTAGGTATCAGCAAACAATACAGTGTTTTACAGCTAAAAACATGGTAGAATAACTTCGTAGATTTGATCGCTTTTAACGTTTTAAAATACTGATGGCCAACAAAATTTGATTTATGCAAAAACCAACCAAAGAAGATGCGCACAGGAAACATACAAGAAGACAGGAAAGTGGCTGCAGCCTTTTCCCTGTCTTCCTGTAGGTTTGATCTCCGCGTCTATTTTGGCAGCGTTTTTCTTAAATATAATGCACCAATTAGCCCTACAACGCATTTTACCAAA